>NC_136937.1:23484744-23652244 GCF_949987615.1 Pollachius pollachius | reverse complement strand
GTGGGTGAGAGAATTAAAAGTGTGTGTCTGTGTGCAAGACAGGGAGGGATAAAAATGGTGTGTGTGTGTGTGTGTGTGTGTGTGTTTGTGTATGTGCATGTTTGCAGACATGTGCATATGTGTGTAATCCCCCGGCCATCAGTAGGGACACCACATCTCCCTCACTCAGAGCACCCCTCCTCTAGCAGTCACACTGGCCGTAGAGAACTGTAACAGGACATGAGTAAGACCAGAACTTATCTGAGGAGAATTTAGCAGTCTGGCGGCTATCTTGAAGGACATTAAGTCCTTTCCTTCCTCCAAAGAAAGTTCACATTTGCGCGAGAGACATCGGAATAAGAAATATTCAATCATATTAAATTACTGCAAATAACAACAAACGGCGTGGGAAAGGATGGATGAGTTTGTAACGAAAGGAGTTTTTTTGAGGAAACGCAGTTTTCAGTGAGTCTCGTCTGAGCCTCTCGCTGAGTGGTGGGAATTAACAAAGGAACATTTGGCCTGAGGAGATGTTTCGTAGGGAGCTGCTGGACGCCAGGAGGGCTTTGAGAAGCTCAAGGGACGGAGAAGGAGGGCCGAGACGGAAGAACAGGGGTGAGTTGGAAATCTCTGGGTCTCAGCAGCTATCCAAACAAACCCAGCCCATGCAGTTCGTGTTGAGATTTGATTATGCTAGGGACGCCACAGATCTCCGGTGACATTTATTTTGCTTCATGGAGAGGACAGTGAAGAGAAGGACAGGAAGGACAGGGATTTGCATCCATAGCGTAGGACCACACATTGGAATCAAACCTGTGTTTGTTTCAAGGCAAGTTGTTCAAATTATTCACTTGACAGCCGTGTCTCCCTTTAGAGGGTTTTATTTTAGCCTTAAAGGTTTTTCATTATAGCAAATCAGTCATCGCTGGTTCTTTAAATCGCACATTTTAAAAATGCTAACATGTAAGCTATTTATTATTAGCATTAGCCCAAGAGCACCTGCCCATGAGCACACACTGTTACACCCTTTAGCCATTCTGTGGAACAGTAGGTAAATACTTGACTTGACTGTGTGCAAACTACGACAAGCTTTTTTAGTATGACCAAAAGCCTTTACATTTTGGGACCTACTTATTGGACAGGGTTGGTTCACAATTCTGCATGTGGAACGAATACCATGACCCATCTACAAACATATTCTGAAAATTAACATTGCAGGACATAGAACTCAGGATTCAAGTTATTTAGCAGACGCTTTTATCGAAAGCTGTTTGAAAAGTGAATTCTGATACAGGTCAGTGAGCAGCAGACATCTTGTTCAGGGATGGCTACAGGCAGACTATGGACATTAGAGCTGAGACCCTCATACATCAAGCTCTCATCATCCAGGTGTCTTCACAGGACCAAGGAAAGATGTCGTCTCGAGAAACACATGTGCCATCAATCAACCACTCACTATGCTTCCCACATGGAGCCTGTAGAGGGCAGCGCTGAAACCACTCTAGTCCACAATAATTGTACAAACCAAGGCTAGGCTCCTATACTGCTGTTCCAGCTCGCTGTGAGCAATCAGCACGGCCGGGGTTTCCCCCCCAACCCGAGGAGTCACACTCGGCAAAATTGGCCACACACACAAACACACACACACACACACACACGGATGAGACAAGAGGCACAGAGTGTTTTGTGATTTTTCGAGCGTTTCGAAAGTTGCGCAATAGCGCAATTAACGACTTTCCATGTCTTCCCCCCGTCCCCCATCCCAAAAATGTGGGACCTCAGAGCCAAGGGGCCTTTGGTTGGCACGGATGAACGGGGGGCCGCAGCGTGCGCTGGCTGTTTGTTGGGAATTAGATGGCATGTGTTCCTGTGCGCAGGCACCCAATAATCCATAGAGAGAACCCCCCCCGCCCCCCGGGGATTTAGTGGAGGATTTGGTGGTAGGATCGGGTTGCGCTTTGTACATCTCTGCCGACCCCCCCCCCCCCCCCCCATCTCTCTCTCCTGCGTGTGGGATTACCAATCTCGGTAACCATGGAGAGTGAGCACCCCTCTGATGCACAGACATCAGGCCCAGAATGGTCTCCGCGGGGAGGGGGGAGGGCTGCTGCATGAGTACACGGAAGGGGGCCTTTTGTAGAATGCGTCATGGAGACATTTGAAGTGCCAATTATTGTTTTTTGTCAACGCTGTTTTTAAGAATGTGTCATGAAACCGTTTGTGAGGCAGGTTTTAGTCTCCCTGTCGTTATGGTGGAGCGGTCGCTAGAAAACACATTGTGTTGAAGCCCTGTTTTTGTTCGCTTGGCTTCTGTTATGGTTTATGTCGTCCGAGGACAAGAATTACTAGCATGGATCGGTTATCACGAGCCCTTCTTGGATCACATATCAGCATCTACCTTCAACAGCAATAATCAATACTGTTAATTCCGCCCTTAGGCGGTTAAAGTTCCTATCACAAGCCAGGTCAGACCCATCAATCATTGCTCTTTTAAACTAGTATTAGCGAATAGCTAGCGACCCCCAGGCCTATATGTTGAAAGTCAGGATGTGGAGGATATGGTATTCGTCTAGTGGTAAGGGGGGTTTGACTCCAAGCCAAAACGTTCTGGGTTCAATCCCCAATATCAGAGCCTGCATCCCTCAACCCCTACCCGTTCCTGAATGACATGTTTTTGAATTCAATATGAGTGAGCTGGGATCTATGCATCATTAAAATGAACAAATAGTAACCAACCACATGTTTTGCAACCATTTATTTCACAGCAAATTCTTCTTAGCACCAACAAGTTGGAAGAAGAACAGCTTTTGGGTTTTTCCATCGTTAAAGCAGTGTGTGTGTGTGTGTGTGTGTGTGTGTGTGTGTGTGTGTGTGTGTGTGTGTGTGTGTGTGTGTGTGTGTGTGTGTGTGTGTGTGTGTTTTAATGTCCTGGTGAGGAGAACTGAACTCTTGGTTTGCTGATGAAGTGGTGGACCCCACCATATCCCCCAGCGCCGCCGCGGCCTGCTCCTCCGCTGTCACTTAATCAATGAGCTTCGCAATGCTTTGCTAATGCTAATTAAACATCCGCCTGCCTGTGACTTGGGCCGGTCCGAGCCAGGCGCTCCGGTGAATCAGAGAACAGGAGGATCCCTAATGGGTGTACTTAGAAGTATTGCAAAGCCCAAACTGTGGTGTCGGCAATTTGTGTGTTTGGTTGTGATCTCATTTTCTTTGTTGGTGAGGACGTGGGGTGAATGTAGTTGACTGCGATGGCGTGGGACCAAATTGTATCTGTGGTCTCACCTTTTGACCAACCCGATCGGAGAGAGAGAACTGCAGATCTTTGGTGTTTGGATGATAATGGACTTGGATAGGTTTTGAATAAATAAGCTTTTGCATTGGATTCCAGTATCCAATCCCTCATGAATGAAGTGTGATGGGGGATAAGCATCCACCCAGAACTGTAGCAGTGCATCATAAAAAACCCAAGAATAAAATCCAAAAGCTTATTTTCTCCCAGTCAGTGACAGAAGACGAGCATCAGGGATTCACTCACCACGGCGGAGTCCTTGCCTGTCAGATCCTGGCAGCGTTCTGTCGCCGGCATCGTGGATACACCAGAGAAGTTACACATGTTTTTTGTCAACATCACATCACACAGGCCTACCACTTGTCAGTATCCTGCTGTGCAGTCAGTCGAGCAGCAGTGGTGGGGTCGGACTGTATATGGACTTAGCGTCTGTCAGGTAAATGGAATCGGGTCAGTTTAACTTTATTAGCCCTTTAACACAATGACAGTCTCAAAGGACTGCATTATACAACACCCTCTAATCCTAACAGCCTGCTAAAGGGAAAGGAACAACTCTCCAATCCCAGAGAGAAGAAACCTGGAGAAGGAGCAGGGAGGAGGGATCCCTTCTTCCAGGGGCCGCTGGCATTGCAAAGGGTGCCAGGAAGGGCGTACATCATGGTAGCATGATGAGCGAAACAGCAAATCATATGAACAAGATATCCCTGTCTGTCTGGTGGCAGGATCAGGATACACACCACCTTCTCTCCAGCCTGTGTTGATTTGTTGACTTTTGAAAAAATAAAAAGCGGACCTCTGATTGGACGATGTTCACGGCGGTTGTCGTGGCAATGAGTGTATCGATCCCCCGGCTGGAGTTTTGTCTTGGACCTAGAGCAGTAGTATCGACCGCCACAATGGCCGCCAGAGTCGAGCTCACTGGCTGGCCGAGCTCACTGGGGAGGGGGCAGAAGGGGCTATTAAACGCTCGGTGTTGGCACTCGGAGAAACGACTAAACTGCAGTGTCGCCGTTACTAATTACCATGGGGGTCTCCAGATGAACGTACAATAGAGCCCTGTTATTGATGGCTCCCCCCCCCACTGTCAGAGGGTGCAGAGTTCCGCCCTGGGAGGTAATAGCATGTAAGACGTACGTATTCACGTATTCAACTATGATAGGTGGTATGTATAATCTGAAGACAGCGGAAGAGATACACTGGAACACATAATAGGCTCAATAGGCCCATGCATTGGGCTATGTACTTAACTTTCGATTTGTTCTGAAGTCAGGGCTTTCTCGAAGAAACGTTATCCAATATTAAATCGCATGTTTAAATTTACATTTAGGGCATTTAGCACGGTTTTATCCAAAGCGAAGTACATTTGTCGATATATTGTTGAAACAACAATATATCGCTGTCTGTACAGTAAGGATGGTCATAGAACCAAGTGCAAAGCACTAACAATCGCTAGGTTAACCCATTCCCTGTAGACAACAAAGATAGCTAGGATAAGATGCTACACAACTAAGTACTATAACTGTTATACATGTGGCAGCTCTCACGTGTTTATCAGATTAAGATATTCCCATGAGATGAGCATAATTTTTTTATGACATCGAAACATCTCATAGTGTACAGCCACATACAAACAAGAGCCCCCCCATCCCTCTGAATCCTCTCTGTGCTTGGCAATGATGGATTACAAATGAGGGTCAGAAGGAAGAGTGGGTGACTTCAGGCTTAGCGAACTATGTAGTGACACAAACTTTTGGGCACTCCAGCAGAAAGCAAATTTTATGACCTTTTCAGACAATCATCTTTGCGTATATTTATTTTGATTCTTCCTACACAGTATTACTTGTGTTTTCGACCGTCGAAATGCGTCCAAAACACTTTCACAACCGAAGCTAGCTCTGAACTCTGAATCCCCCCCCAGCCCCGCGTGCTACCCACATGGCAGATATCTCGGCCCTCAGTTACAAGCTACTGTGGGGGAGAAGATCTGGAGAGCATTAACTCCAAACTACAGGGTCTAAATCAGAAGGAGGCTTGTTTTGGGAGGTAGGGGGCCGGTGGGACGATACTGTCAGCACAGGGCCTCCTCTATACCCCCCTGCCCCCCCCCCCCACCCTGCACCCTGCAGGGTGTCACCAGGGGGAAGGATACCATTCATGACAAAAAGCGGGTGGCAATCAACAGGCACTCAGTTTTGATTCCACTCGAGATTGAAAATCAATTCCGTCGATGCGTCTCCGTGGCAGCGGAACGGGAGAGGGGAACAGATCGGTCACGCCGCCCGTCCGTCAGCGCAGTTGCCGGGGCCGTGGCAGCGATGCGTCTCTCCGCTATTGATTTTGTGAATGCACGGCAACAGAAACAGCACGTCTCATTTAGATGCCGGACAGGAAGTAAAACAAAGACGATGGCTGCTTTCAACCAGAGCGGGTGGTGAAGCCAGAGATGAAATGAGAAAGGATGAGCAAAGGGTTTGATCTCTCAGACCTTGTATTTAACACTAATAAATGATAATCGATTATGTGTGCATTTGTGGTTACATGGGTTGAGTGATCATGTGTATGTGCGTGCTGGTGCACTTACGTGTGTGTGTGTGTGTGTGTGTGTGTGTGTGTGTGTGTGTGTGTGTGTGTGTGTGAATCTGTGTGTGTGCGTGTGCGTGTGTGTGTGTGTGTGTGTGTCTAGTGTATGTGTGCATGTTTGTTTGTGTGTGTGTGTCGCTGCACACATATTTGTGTGTGTGTTGTGGTGTGTGTGAGTGAATGTGTGTACGCATGGCTATGCACAGAGGTGTCCAATGACGCAATTAGCTTGAGTCTGACTGTGAGTGTTTTTTTGCACACACACACACGCGCACACACACACACACACACACACATACACACACACACGTGTCTAATGGATGGAATGAATGTGCCTGTGGAGAAGGTGTGTTGGGGGAAGGTGTTGGATGTGGAAAGCAGTATTGAGCGCTTTCTTCCTACCGCTCTGGATGCCTACATTTACATTCAGGGCATTTAGCAGACGCCTTTAGCAGACGCTTTTATCCAAAGCGACTGACAATAAGTACATTTGTCATAAGAAAGTGAAACAACAATATATCACTGTTGGTACAGTAAGGATGTAACAACCACTAGGTTAACCCATTCCCCGTAACAAGGATAGCTAGAATAAGATGCCTCACAACTAAGTACTATAACTTAGTACAACATACAATAAGTGCGTACATTAAGTGCCAGGACGTACGACATACAATAAGGATGAGGGGGGGGGGGGGGGGGGCGGGGGGGCTATGCAGAGTCTAGGTGAACTCTGAAAAGGTGGAGTCTAGAGGCTGGGCTAGACGTAGAGCTAAATCATTGCTAGATGTAGAGCTAGACAAGAGCTAGATGTAGAACTAGACCAGGGCTAGATGTAGAGCTAGGTCAGGGCTAGATGTAGAGCTAGATCAGGGCTAGATGTAGAGCTAATACAGTATCTGTATTTGTTTTGGACACCTTTGATCCTGATATTAAAATTGTGACATTATAGAGAGGTTATTATGAAAAAGCAGAACCACATATACAATATATCTAAATATATCTTAGGCAAAGAAATATACAGTATATATATTAAAGGTCAAAACAAACAACAAAATCCTTTGAGGATTTTTCAGCATTTGTTCAAAACCTCCACCTGAATTATAGATTCATCCTTGCTTGACCCTGGCGCGTCTCTATCGCTGTTTACACTCAAACACCTTGTTCCCGCTCCACGCTGTTTGGGTTCATAACTCACGTTGCTATTGGGTGGGTTCCTAGCAGGCCCAGGCAAAGGGGAGGGGCTACAGTATCTCAGGCCACTCCCCCTTTGCCCTGATTGGCTAAAGAGCTCCTCTGACCTAAAGAAAATTATATAGTCCCTTAAAACACATGTTTAATTAATTATTGTTGTCGTTTTTCTACTGCCAATGCATTCTTTCATATAAATGTCCGTAAAACATTTAAGTATAACTACCATTCATTTGATTTGTATTCTTGCTCGCTAACTTGCGGTCGTCCTCTCTCCTCTTTAACCTCTCTCACAGCGTGGCCCTGCTCCATAGCAGGGAGAGGGATCATGAGGTAGGGAGTCATAGCCCTGGGCTAGCCTGCCGCTGTAGTGGTGTCTGTGTTCTGGTCACCTCCGGGACAATGGGAGCCATGCATTAGAGATAGCTGGTTGGGAATCTGCTGAGGTCTGTACTCACCGGACCATTTTGTGTATCTGGATTAAAGGGGTACCGACACGCTCAGCTTTTTTCTAATATGAAAGAGTACTTCATAATTTATTTGGGGGAAACAGAGTTGTTTGCAGACTACAATCTTTTTTTAATCCTTTGTATGAAGCAGTACTCTCATGTATTGGAAAACGCCTGAGTGGGTCCAACCCCTTTAATATCCACTTAAAGGGTAAATAAAGACATGCTGGGGCTCTATGTTAAGCATGAAGCCATCCATTGTTGAACTGCCATTTGCCTCCATAGGGCTGGTACATCAGCATCCACCATGGGATGTTTTGTTTGTGATACTCATTTCGTGATGACTCGAGTTGTTTTTAATTGTGAATATATTTAATGTTTTACTTTTTATTTATTTTTTTCAAATTCAAGTGACTATTTAAATCCTAAATAGGCTTAACTCTACCTTTACCTTGGCTCATCAAAGCTTTTTTTCGCCATGTCTCGCTTGAGAAACGCTGTGTCAGATGTGGTGGGGGAGATGGTGGTGGTGGAGGAGGAGATGGTGGAGAAGGAGATGGTGGTGGTGGAGGAGGAGAAGATGTTGGAGGAAGAGTAGGTGGTGGTGGTAGAGGTGGTGGTGGGGTATAGTGGGCTATCAGTTAGGGCTGGGCGATTTGGCCTAAAAATATAATCTCAGATTTTTTCAAACCAAACCCGATCATCGATTTTAATTGATTTATTTTCTATATATATAATATATATATATTTTTTTTAAATTTGGATTTTATTTGAAGAATAACAATGATTTACAAAAGCAAAATAAACGAAACACATCTCAGACTCTGCTGCGTGGCTCAGTTTAAGATGTTGGAGTAAATGTGTTGTGCTTCTGCTTTTGGTTTCCACAGACTTTAGGCAAAATATACACACTCACTTTGATATTTAACTTATCAAAAAAAATAATAATAATAATCGATTTTTCTTTTTTAAAAATCGTCCTAAACAATAAATTCGAATTTCGATAAAAAATGTATTAATCGCCAAGCTCTACTATCAGTGGGTTTCTGTCTTGGATGGGTTACAGGTGTGCTGCATGTTGAGTTGTTGTGGGTTGTGTGCAGTTGTATCAGAGATATTTTAGAGATATGTTAGGGTAGGATCTCTAGGTCTGATGTGTTGGGTATTGTGTTATTGTGTTGTGTGTTTGGTAATAGATATGCACAGAAAGAGAGTCTTTATTGTGGAGTCAGATTGGTCGGGATTACTTTGGATTAACTAGTGTTATTGATGTTTGTAGCTTCAGGATGTGAAATGAGAAACCTTTGAAAATAAGCCATCAGCTCTCTCCCTCTCTCAATCGCTACTCTCTACCCTCCTTTGTCTAGACATATTTCAACCTTCCCCCAGTGTGAACATATTTTCCCTCTTTATCATTTCATCTCTTTCTTTCTGACACTCACTCTCTTCTTCTCCACCTCCCTCTCTCACTCCCTCTCTCCCCCCTCTCCATTTGTCTAACAGGCTCTATTTCATCCTGATCCCTGTCTGATCTCTTTCTCTCTCTCTCTCTCTCTCTCTCTCTCTCTCTCTCTCTTTCTCCCCCTCCCTCCCTTGGTGCCTCTGATATTCAAGTTCATCCCATCTTTTTTCCCTCTTTCCTCCTCCTCTTCCTTCTCCCCCTCTCTCATCCTCTCTCCTTCTCCTCCTCCTCCTCCTCCTCCTCCTCATTGCCCTCTCTGTCTTCAACCGTCTGCTCTTGGCTGAGGCACAAATGGGAGGTGAGTTGGAGAAAGTGGGTGGGTAAGTGTGTGTGTGTGTGTGTGGGGGGGGGGATAACAGGGTTAAGGTGAAGGAGGAGGAGGAGGAGGAGGAGGTGGGAATAACGGATAGGGTTAAGGTGGAGGAGGAGAAGGAGGAGGAGGAGGTGGAGGCGGTGGTGTGAGCGAGCGGGGGTGGAGTAACTGAAAATTGCCTCAGAGAGACGCTGCGATCATCTGTGTATGCACACGCACACACACACACACACACACACACACAGACAGACAGACAGACAGACAGACAGACAGACAGACAGACAGACAGACAGACAGACAGACAGACAGACACACACACACACACACACACACACACAAGCACACAGCCGTATGTGCCTCCTCTATTCTCTCTCCTCATCGCTCTCTCCAGCTCTCTTCTTCTCTCTTCCCCTCCTCCCCTCCTCTCCTCCCATCCTCTCTCCTCTCTTCCTTTCTCCCCTGAAACGTCCCCCTCTCCTCTCTAGGTTGTTCCTGTGCATCTCTCTTTACTTACTGCTCGCTCGCTTTGTTGCCTGCTCTCTTCGCTCCGGCTCCCTTTGCTCGCTCTCCATCTCTCTCTCTCTCCCTCCTTCTCTCTCTCTCTCTCTCTCTCTCTCTCTCTCTCTCTCTTCTTCCCTGCTGCTGACAGAGAGAGAGAGGGGAGAGAGAGAGAGAGAGAGACTGAGAGAGAAAGAGCTTGAAAGAGAGTGAGAGAGATAGAGTGAGCGAGAGAGAGAGAGACAGAGAGAGAGAGAGCGAAGACGCCCACACACCACAAAAGCCGAATCTCATTTGGACTCAGATTTTTTCCGGACGCCACACCTCGTGACGGTTCCCGGGGATGTTTTAGTGTAAAGCGTGCACATATATACATATATATATATTTATATATATATATGAATATAAATAAATACATATATTATATATATATATAAATCCCTATATGTATAGATCTAAACGTGGTATGTACTGACGTGAATCCCTGCTGACTGTGTGAGAGAAAGTGGTGTTGAGAGAGATGAAGAAGATCTGGTCTAAGAAGCGGTTTCAGGTGAGTTCGCTCTCTTTTGTCTCGGGGAGATACAGAATACCGGGAAGACAGAAACCAAAGCCTCTGCTGTTCTCTCTCAGTGTGGTGGCTTTGCCTCTTCGCTTTGAGGTTTTCTAACGCAGAACTAAAGCGTACTCCACTCTGGCATTGAGCAGACAGGATGACAGTTGAGGCATGCCGATAGAGAGCCCAGCTCCGGTGGTCATCAGGACCGCCGACCGGGAGAGGAACAGGGGATTGCGTTGCTTTGATATGTTGGTTTTGTTTTGTTCCTCGAAATGACGAGACAAAGTGTGTGGTAGCATTGTTGAGGATACTTCAGGGGCTCCTCTGGAGAGGAGAGGCGAGGAGAAGAAGAGAGGGTAGATACATTGTGAGCCACTACTGTTTTAGGACGCAATATCAATCTAGAGAAAGGAATGTTTTCAGGATGGGAACTAAATATGTAAGGGTCGGCTGGTGTAGAAAGCTGTATTTAAAGCAGCCAGAATGGAACATCTCTGAAACACTCGAAAGACTCCTCTCCTATAAAGGGGTTTAATTGTAACTGCAACAATGGATAGGTCAGCAGAATCCCTGGAAAATTGTGGAAAACCTGTGTTAGGAATCACATACTCATGAAGGTGTGTGTGTGTGTATGGTGTGTGTGTGTGTGTGTGTGTCTGTGTGTGTGTGTGTTTGTGTGTCTGTGTGTGTGTGCCGTCAGCCCACTGGGGACAGTCGTTATGTGAAGAGGTAGGGTTTTCAGGAGAACTGTGTCAGTAGGCTATAGCGGCTATGGGAGGCAGGATGAGGAGAAGGGCACAACGTACACAAACCGCCTCCAATATCTCTTTATTTACCCCGTATCAAACTGCCTGCCACCTCTTAATATGCAATTTGTCTGCCCTTGTGATAGGATGAAAGCAATTATTGTTTAGTTTATTTCGTATTTTGTGGTGTGTTTGGTATTATCCCTCTGCCTTTCCGAGGAAGGGATTAATTTTATTGAGAAGGCTTCTGAAATGGTGGCTGAGAGGGTGTTGAGCTCCCAGTTCGTGTCTGGGAATAGCTGATATGATTGCCCCAGGCGGTGGAGAGGGGACTACAATATGAAAAGCAAGAATGGAAGCTTCTGGAGGATTCAGTTACACAGCGCGGATAACCCTCCACCTCCTATAGCGGTCGATACTTTATCAAACTGTTCAACAGACAGCTCAACAGAGGAGGGGAATTATGGGATGGCAATATTGGATGCAGAGTAATTCCACTGAAATCACTCTTTCCTCTTTGTCTTTTTCCCCCTTCTTTAACGTCTTTCCAAATTCACTTTGAAGTCATAGTACCCATAATGCACTTCTCTCGTTGGATCAATGTATTCCAGGTTGTGACATGTCATACTGGTGTTGTGGCCCCTTGGGCCACAGCTCCCACTGGTGTGGACTGGGGTTGGCTGCTTCATAGCGCTGTGTTTCTTATTGAAATACACAACTGTGTGTCCTATGTTGCCTGTATGGACAACAACATCACCTTGAGCTCAAATGTCTGGACAAACCCATGCAAGTGTGTTGTTTTTGGCTTTTAGGACGAGAGCAGCACCCAACAGAACAATAAATCCCCTCATTGGTCGTCCCCGTGTTAGAAACTGACGACTCGCGGCTTGATGTGGGCGTCCTGTTTCGACTCCACTGTCCTCTTCTAATAACCTGTGGTGTTGTGCGTTTGTTTCAGAGGACGGGACACTCCACGCGGACTTTTGGAAGATTTACTCATGGTGTGTTGTCAGGACGACCCTTTCTGCCTTGGTTCTACTCAACTCTATTCTATGCTGTTCAGTCCTCTTCCACTCTTTTCTACCGTGCTCTGTGCTATCCTGCTCTATCCTGTTGTATTCTCTTCTATTGTATGCTATTCTCTTCTATTCTATCATTGTAAGAACTATTCTTTTGGACTACATGCAATATATTATATTATTTACTGTTCTATTTGATGCTGTTCTCTTCTATTCTACTGTACTCTGTTCTGTTCTATTTAATGCTGCTCTATTATGTTCTTCTCTACTCTGTTCTATTTAATGCTGCTCTATTGTATTCTACTCCACTCTTCTATGTCTTGTTCTATTCTAATCAATCATACGTTACTCAAGTCTATTCCGGTTCATTTCCAGTACAACGTGCCAGTGTAACGGCACCAGTAATAAGTCATGTTAATGGTTTTTAAAGGCCCACATTGAGGGCACTCCACAGCTTGTAGAAAACACTCTCCACGTTTTGACATCTCACTACACTAAAGGTGTTCTTATCGTCCACGCACCCTTAAACAAACCGGTTTAAGGGTGTCTGGCGATAATCACGGCCCCACAAACCCAAAGGTGATTTGGCGCACCGCAAGAACCGTCACGGTACCACACTCTATGTCGTACCACACGGTTTGTTGCATGTTTTGGGTTCACGCCGACCCACCGGCGCTATGACTCCAGACTGGGTTCTACCAAGTACTCCGTAGAACGGGAGTCATAGCGCCCTGTTTCCCGTCCGGTACACTAATTCATCTCTGGCCTCTGGGGTGTTTTACCTTATATCTGACATTGCAAATCTGGAGACTTACATAACTGTAAATCATATTTCCCCTCAGCTACTGCGCCCCTAATTTCCTATATGCAGTACATCACAGCAGGACACTCTGAGCTATAACTTGGGGTAATTACATTGCAGTAGATTTCTGCTGGCCTGGTGTGCAAGCTGTTTAGCTCCAGTGGATGTGGTTACGTCTGCGTGCACACACAGGCACAAACAGATCCACACCGATACACAAACACAAAAAAAGACACAGATAAACATGCAGGTAAACACACAAACACTGATATATGTTCACAAATACAGACAGGAACACTATTAAACACAGCGAACACAGATACGCATACACAGATGAGCACACACACACACACACACATACACTCATACACTCACACCCGGCAACATCACACATCACACTCAAGACGAACGCTTTTGGTTGTGTCGCCCCCACCCCTGCCTTAACGTAACCCCACCCCAGCCCCACCCCCCTGGCACACACAAAACAAATCCTCCTCTGTCTTTATCTCTTCCTATCCTGTCGTCGAGCATAAACTCCCCCAACCACCCCCATCACCCCCATCAGCCCCTGTGACGGAGCCATCTAACCGCTAAACGTTATCCGCCAGGCCTGCCCCCCCTCCTCCCGCCGAGGAGGGACTCTTCTTAGACTCTAATGGGTACCGAGAGGCGGCCCGCTGGTCGTGTGGGTGAGAGGGATGCTGGTTGCCATAGTAACGCTGCTCTCCCGTCTGCCCTCTCTTGCTGTCACTATGGAAGCGAAGTCTTCCGCTCCTGCCGAAAGCAAAGCTATGGTAAAAAAAATAAAAAAACGCTGGATGAAAACCGCCCGTCGCCTGTCCGTCTGTCTCCCTCCATCCCTCCCCCTCCATCACCACCACCACTGGCACTGCCGTCAGCCCCGCAAACCCGCCAACCCCTCCACCCCCTTCCACCCTGTTGCCATGTGTGTCATGTGATGCTGTGGTGGTCCTCATTGTCCATATACCAGCCCAACCAGAGCACCCCCCTGCTATCGTTTGTCCCCTCCCTCTTCCGTTTGAATTCTACATTCGTCATCTCTTTTGTCATTTATTTATCAATGTTACGTACATTTTTTTATTGCACTAGTTTGAACGTTGTTCTTTTTGCTGCATGGTCTTGTTTCGTTTGAGGAACATGCCAAAACGTGAGTCTCAGAGGACACAATACAATATGTCTTCCTTTAGAGCTCAGTGAGGGAGGGTGCCAGATCTATGCCTGCATGTTTGTAACTTTGGGATGAGAAAATTGTTGTTTTCTCTTTTCTATCCAAAGTTATCCCAACCTCTCCAGAACAGGATAGGAAAGGGAACGGTACAAACAGTGCTGACCTCTGCTCGTCACATTGTGTTATGCTAGCAGAACACATTTCACTGTTGAAACATTTGAAACTGTTTAATTTAAAGTTTGAAGGATAAAATATGCTATTAGAAGCTCATAATAAGTGCATGAAAGCAGATTGAATTTCAATAAAATGTTATGCAAGTGTTGCTTCGAATGAGTTACCATGGGCTAGCTTAATAATTGTGTTAAAAAGCAGAATGAACTTATAAATTTTTGAAAAGCGGGCATTTTGTCAAAGATCACAAATAGAATACTTGAAAGGGACATTAAACCTAGCTCTTTTTAACAGCGTCACAGAGACAGAAAACTCTTGAGGACAAACATGAAGTGGGTCCCACCGTCGCCTCAACCCGCGGGGAGCTGACAGAACGGTCTCTATTTATATTCCCCACACCCTGCGGACCCGGTGTCACGGTTAGAGTATCAATTCATTCCGCTTCTGTACATTGGAACCAAGGGGTTCCTTAAACTTTCTTAAGGAGCTTCTTGACAAAAAACAAACAAAGGAACCACAGCGACAAACAAGACAAGACCAAATTTACACTGTCGTTTAGTATTTTTCATTTTTTGGGTTATTTTTCTTCCTACCACCTCCACCTCTTCCTCACGTCGTCGATTGTGTGACTGTTTCTTCCCGGCGACTGACTGTGTTTGTTTGTTTGTCCTCTCCTCAGACTCTGAGACCACAGAAGACGAGGCCACTGAGCCTCTGGGCCCAATGGAAACCAAGGCAGGGCTGGGGAGGCCTCAGGGCACCCATCGAGGACCCCCAGGTAAGACCCTCGAACACACACACTGGGTCTGTTGGGTTTTGTTTGCCTATCTTCCACATCTTAACACACTCTAAGCTTGCTAACCGTGATGTTCATCCACAGTACCATCCGCAGAGACAACGTCCTTATTTCTAGAAAGCAGCTTGGAAGTACAATTTCTAATTTAAGGGTAAATTTAAAAAAACACGGTATAATCATTTCAGCCGTAAATCAGTATCGAGACAGTACAGCAACAGTAGTAGTTAGAAAAGTGAAATGACACATTAGCGTGTATTTCAAACGGCTACCAACACCTCTGCCAAAATCGCAAACCAACTGCCAAAAACAGAGTGTGATTATTTTCAGTTGGACTATTTAAATGACATAATAAATGAGTCGGAGCGGTTGAGGGTTGTTAGGGCGTCCTGGTTGTAGGGGCCCATGCAGCGGTTCAGGTAGCGTTAGGGGCCCACCGGCCCAGGTGCTACTCACGTTTCCCTGCTGCGACCTCCCACGACCTCAAGAAGAACCACAGAACCGCAACACAGCTCAGGCCTCAAGAAGAACCGCAGAACAACAACACAGCACAGGCCTCAAGAACCGCAGAACAACAACACAGCGCAGGCCTCAAGAACCACAGAACCACAACACAGTGCAGGCCTCAAAAACCGCAGAACCACAACACACAGGGCAGGCCTCAAGAACCGCAGAACAACAACACAACCTAGGCCTCAAGAACCGCAGAACCACAACACCGTGCAGGCCTCAATAACTGCAGAACCACAACACAGCGCAGGCCTTAAGAACCGCAGAACCACAACACAGCGCAGGCTTCAAGAACCGCAGAACCACAACACAACCTAGGCCTCAAGAACCGCAGAACCACAACACAGCGCAGGCCTTAAGAACCGCAGAACCACAACACAGCGCAGGCCTCATCCACTCATTAGTTCACCCAATGATGTTGATTTGTACCAATGAGTCCGGGAAAATGTGCTTAGGTTGCGTATTGTTTATAATACCTTAAAGCTAATGAGCTAAACCGTAGAGCCCATTAGGAGAAAGAAAGAGGTTGTCGTTAGTTAATACTGAGTACATTACTGTTGTGCAAAGATTTCTGTGAAGATTTACTCTTTCATTGCTGGGTGAATATCGCAGGATATGTCACTGGCCAGTTGGTTTTGTGTCTCGTCACGTCTAAATAAAGCCACACAGAAATGGCCGCTTTTGTTATCGTGTTTCCCCCATGCTCGTTCAGAAATACGTTTTGTCGATATCAGGTTTTCCTCTTGGCTGCTTCCACTTCCTGAACCAAATGATAAGGAACCGAGGGCTGCTATTGTCATGACAACAAAGAAAACAGATTCATATCAAGTCATCTTTCACTCTTTCTTATTATTTATTTATTTTTAAATTATTTTTATAGCTACTGAATCAAGGTGAATCCTCTATTTATTTTTAGGACTCAAAAAACAATATCAATCTGAAATCACAATTGAGCTTTTCTGCATTGTGCACTCAAGCCAAAATGAAAATTAAAGTTACTGCCAGAAGATGATTTCTTTAAAATCAGTGTCTTTTGGTGTGATTAAGGCTCTCTCTCTCTCTCTCTCTCTCTCTCTCTCTCTCTCTCTCTCTCTCTCTCTCTCTCTCTCTCTCTCTCTCCCCCTCTGTTGCTCTCTGTCTCTGTATCTCTATCTTTCTCTCTCTCTCTCTCTCTGTCTCTCTCTCGCTCTCTCTCTCTCTCTCTGTTGCTTTCTCTCTCTCTCTCGCTCTCTCTCTCTCTCTCGTTCTCTCTCTCTATCCATTCTAATGTTTGTGTCGTTAAAAGGAAGATGCTGACTTCTCTTTCTTTTTTCTGCTTCCCAAAGCAAGCCTCCCGTCTCTCTCTCATTCATCCATAAAACGTCTATCATCTCTTAAATTGGGATGGGATGGTGGAAGGTGGGGGAGGTAGAGAGGGGAAGGGGAAAGGAGCATTCTTCAAGATGTTGCAGCGTTTCGTAAACTATGGGTCGGGACCCAAAGTGGAGCGCTGACCTCTTCCCCGACTCCCGGGAGTGATCGTGAGTCACGCGGGGACAGGCTGAAATGATCTTTAGGGTCCTGAGAGGGAAACGGTTGACAGTCCATGCGTGTGATCGCACCGCTTTCCCATTGAGTCGCCAGGCTGTGACTCTAATCGTCTCTCAGCCTTTCACCCGGCTGCAGTCAGTACACTTTGGAAGCTGATCTTGTTTTGATGTTTCCTTTTGTTGTTGTAAAAGTTCACAGCAGACGTATGCGAACGTAAGACTAAAATATATAAGTCTTATAGGCCCGAGTCTAGCCAGAATGTCTTAGGATAAGGACTTAATGGAGAAGGGATAGTAAAATTGAGAAATAGTGATGATGTCCTAATTCATGACCTCCGTTGACTCAGGTAAATGAGTATTTTTGCCTTCTCTTTCCTCTCTCTGTCCGTATTCCTCCCTCTCCCTCCCCGTCGTTCTCTCTGCCCTACTCTCTCCCTCTCCCGCTTATAACTCTCCCACCCCTCTTTCCTCCCCCCTCTCTCTATATCTCCATCTCTCTCCCCATCGTTCTCTCTCCCTCTCCTGCCAATTTCTCTCCCACTCCTCTTTTCTCCCCTCTCTCTCTACATCTCTCCCTCTCCCCCTCTCCCCCCCTCCTCCAGGTGAGGAAGAAGGGAGGACCAACACGGCGGTAGGCGGCAAGGACCACCACCACGCCTCGGACCACCACAGGTCCACCGCCCTCCCGGGGGGCTTTGACCCCATCGTGGAGCGGGAACTGAGGGCCTTGGGGTCCCGGCCCCCCGGCGGTACCACCTCCACCTGTGCCACCAGCGCCAACCACACCCACCTGGACCCCTCGCACCCCGCAAGGCAAGCTGCCCACGCCAGGGGGTGCCTGCCCCCCGTCCGGCACCTTGGAGTGGAGCCCCTGATGCGGGCGTCCCACGCTAACCTGGCGCTGCCCGCCGCCGCGCAGGGATCAGAGGAAAGTGTGTGTGTAGGGAGCGACTACTACGGCAGCATGTTCAGCCTGTACCGCGGGAGGACCTTTTCTATGCCGCTATAGCGCCCACCATGGCCGTTTTTAAGGTGAGACGGAGAAGGAAAATAACAAAAAAGAAAAAGCGACCAGCCACTCCAAAAATTTGTAGAGACTCGACTCATTAAGGATTACGCCAAACGAATCCTGCATAGACTTTGCGTATTTTTTGCAGACTTTTTTACGATTTTCTTTGTTGTATTTGGTACGATACGAGGCCTTCCCATGCCATCATAGCTACGCTCCATTGTTGGTCCACCTTCACACTTTCCTTTGGTTCCATTTTGGTTTGGTTTGGTGTTTTTGGCGGTGTGGATACTTTCCCTCTGGTTTGAAGTGTGACTCTGGTTTGAAACTCTTTAACGTTTCTTTTTTCCGACCCCACTAACGTCTGTCGTGGCTTTCCATCCTGTTGATCTGACGTTTCCACTGATGTAATGCACACCACTTTATTACTATGACACTTTTTACAGGCCCCTTGCACATTTTGTATGCCCCCCCCCCCCCCCCCCCCCTTTAGGATAACCTCTTGCATGGGTTGCGAGCTTTTGAAACCGAAGCTAATATTAGCATGACAGTTTTTCCTAAATATTTATTCCAAAAAGATAACACTGGTCAAGTGGAGAACAAGAGTGCATTGTGTGTTTCACAAATTCTTTAAATGGCATGTGTTTGGCATTTGTAGTTTTGAAGGATCTTTTGGGATGTTACTTTGAGAATCGAATGACATATTGCCTTCCGTTAGATTCTGTTCTGCCACACATGAACAAATGCCAACTTATGTCCTGACAATAGATATGAGGAACAATATTATATCCATCCCATAGTGACACCATTTCAGTTCCTCACCCTTTCAACAATAAGTTACAATGCGCCCAGAGTCAACACCCAACACACTCGCACACCCTGGACACAAAACTCAAGACTCATCCACCGGAGTTGTATGTAAAAGACGCCTAATGGACCATCTAACCCTCTCAACCCTCTGAACCCTCTAAACCCTCTAAGCCCTCACTCTCGTGAGACCACCAGTCTCCGGGGTCTCCGTCACAAACCTAACGTACTCCAACATCTAACCATCTTACCCCCTCGATCTCCAACACCTCGTAGGACGACCGCCCTGTCAAAGGCCCTCCCTCCAGCCCTCTCCCCCGGATCCTCCCCCACCAACCAGCAGCCTCCCTCGACTTCACTTGACCCAACCACCTCCGGCACGCCCAAAAACAGGGTCTCTGATGACACCATCGCGGTCAGCGCCCTGACCTCCAAACCGGCCCGGGCGGCGCCCAAGATCTTCGACAAGGTGCGGGCGTTCGAGGAGCGCCTCGGGGTCCCGGGGGCGGGGCCCCCCCGGCTGGCCAGGGCGGCCTCGTTCGGCGACGCAGATGCGGACGGCGCCCGTGGGCGGCGGGCGGGGACAGGCCTCCCTGAGCAGGATGGTCGCATGCTGCAGGGGGCGGCGCAGCGGCGCTCGGCCTTCAAGCAGCGCGCCTCGTCACTGGAGGACGCCGCCAGCCTCGGCCAGCGGGTGCAGAGCTTCCAGAGCAAATTCACCGAGGAGCTGCAGCGCATTAAGAGGCTGGTGGGGAAGCCCGGCCTCAAGAAGGCCTGCTCCATGGAGCAGCTGGCCCCCAGGGATGCGCCCAGAGGGACGGGAGGAGCAGGTGGAGGAGGAGGAGAAGGAGGTGGAGGAGGGTCCGCGGTGGGGAAGCTGGAGCCCATACCCCCCCAGGTGGTGAAGAAGCTGGAGGCCAGGAAGCGGGTGCTGGAGGAGCAGAGGGCGGGAGGTGGAGGTGGAGTTATGGTCAGAGGGGGGGAGTTCCCCCCGCGGAGGCCCCCGGACGAAGCCCATGGAGCCCCCCGAGGGAGGACCGCGTTGCTGCGGGAACCGCTGCTGCCGACGCCTCACGGTTTGGAGAAGATCTCCTCTGTTGCCATGGAGACAGAACCAGTTCACCAGCTGCCAGCGGGCCCAGTGACAGTAACAGTCAGAACGAAAAGCACGGCAAGGTTGGATATCTTATTTTCTGTGTCTCCTTGAAAACAACGCTGTTGTTGTGTTTTATTTGTAAGACTAGGGTTTACACCAAGCAAACACAGTTCGCCTGAACAACCCTTTTAGGGGCACTGTGAGGGATTCAAAGTGTGAAGGGGAAATAGGATATTTGTGATTTTCGGGGCTTATCATGAGTTACAAGCATTGCTTGGCTGTTTTGGTCATTGGTTCCTGAGTTTCTGTTCTCCATTTGGAAAACAAGATAAATGGTCCATCTTTAACTAGCCAAACTGAGTTGGTTTTAAACCCATGACTAAGGCAGTTGTCCCTGTACTCCCTTATATAACAAAATGCAAAGCGTGACGGTTCCACTGTAATTGGACAAAATGAGGCTGGAAATAAGCTCCTATCGCCTCAGTTTTCCATTTATCTTGAAAAGTCGCTTGTTGTGTCAAAAGTAAACCTATATAACATCAGCTAATAGTTTGTCAACCTACAAATAAACCTGTTCTTCTTGTTCTTATTTAACTATGTTCCACCCTAGCAAACATTTAGATAAGATAAGATATACTTTACTCATCTCAGCAGAGAAATTTAGGACGCCTTTAACGCGTTTAACGCCTCAACACACAGTTTCTCCTACAAACAAACCAGTTAAACCACGCTCGGTTTTAAATATCGGTCATTTTCCGGGCTGTTTTCTTTGTCGGTTGCAGTGAATCCCTTGGCGCCAAACCACAATCAGTCAAACAGCCGCCGCGTCTCTTGTCCTCCACCACGGCCCCACTGGCCCCCCCACCTCGACCACCTGAAACCCCCAAGAGTCCTGAGGTCGGACCTGTCGCGTATCAAGACCCCCCAGGCGCAGGGAAGACCCGACACCCCCCCCAGCCCATCGCCGTTGGCCGGGACTCAGCGGGGTCTCTCTCGCGACCGGCCAAGCCCGCCCGGTCGCCGGGCCCCTCCGTAGGCCCCTCCGTAGGCCCCTCCGTCAGCCCCCTGTTGAAGAGGAGGAAGGGGCCCTCGCCCCTTCCCCAAATCCTGGTGGAGGAGGTGGAGGAGGAGATGGAGGAGACGAAGGAGGAGGAGGGGAACACGAAGAGTGTCAGAGTGCGTTTTCTGGAGTCTTCTGGAGTCCCGAAGGAAGGTGGGTTCAAAGTATTGATACCGTTTCGTTCGTTTCTTTGGATTGTTCGATTGTTTGATTGCTGCTTCTCACAGAGAAAAAGATGCCCCTCAAGTGCAATATCCTGGGATGTGGCACACGTTGAATTGAGTTGTCTGTTTTTCTGAGTGAATTTGGGATTATTACTTTGCCGCAATAGCTTTTTATTTAGCTTATTCATGACTGCCACGATAAAACTGCACGAAATAGTCACCGATACGTCTTCAGTCAAGGTTTACTCAAGGTTTACCATACTTTCCCAGTAAGGAAGTTGGGTGGATTCAGTCGTGCCTGTAGATGTAGTTCTATCAACTTCCTTTTGTTATAAACTTACACTCGGCCAACGCGGTGGGGCTTACCTATTTCTTTTCTGTCCCGTCTGTTGTCTTCAAGTGTGTTTGTGTCCTGTTGTTTGATGACTGAACCAATGCAGCGTTCTGATGGGGTCACAGAACCAGATAATTAATGGGTTAACAACCAACATTCATGTCGCCTAAATTTCAACCAACTGAAAAAAATAACTGCAACCATGGTTCCCTCCCCCTCGCTCGCCCCAGATTTCACTTTTAGGTAAGAAAATTGGGCAACCCCTACTTCTTAAATCAATGAAATAAATGTGTTAATAGATATGTTTTTACAAAGAATACACAGGAGTTGCTCATAATACTAATACAAAATCGGTGTGTGAGAGAAAGAGAGAGACAGAGAGCGACAGAGAGAGAGAGAGAGACAGCGACAGAGACAGAGAGAGACAGAGAGAGAGAGGGACAGAGAGCAACATAGAGAGAGAGAGCGAGAGAAAGAGACAGAGAGAGAGAGACAGAGAGCGACAGAGAGGGAGAGAGAGAGAGAAAGAGAGAGAGAGAGAGAGAAAGAGAGAGAGAGTGAAACATTTATGTACAGCCTTAATCACACCAAAAGACACAGATTCAGCGCTGCGGTCAGCAAACACACAAGATGAAAAATTGTGTGTACCAGGGGACAGGAAGTACTCTAAACCAGTGAAGCTGAGTCTACTATCCCTGGTAGTGTTATGAGCCACACCTGTGCTCTTCCTTCAATGACACCTCTGGGAGTGTCCGTTGGGACCTTCTTCGATTATTGCGGACGTCTCCCATGGTAGCCGTGTCCCCCAATCCAACAGGGAATATAATGAACGATAGCGTGGCCAAACGATGCAGTCGAGTGTGTTGTCTCTCTGGATTCGCAGTGTTGTGGGTTGTGTCGCGCTTTATACCTGTATGGGTTGAGTGATGCGAGTTAAGGTAAGCCAGAGGTGATGTGCTCGTCAAAAAGTTCTGTTGTAACTCTTACATCATGACACACACACTTTCTGACAAATTTCGATTTCCATTGAAGTCCCCTCTTCACACAACCACACGCACACCTACACATATACCGCAAGGGACGCACAAAACACACACACACACACACACGCACACGCACGCACATACCCACACACACACCCCTGACCATTGAAATCCCTTATATCCACATGCTCATACTCACTAACAGGCTCACCCCCCCCCCACGTGTCCATTGCCACGGCAACCTCCATTAATTCTTAAGTGCTCCCCCACCGGTGGCAGACCTTCTCTTTCTAACAGAGGCCCCCCCTCCCCCCGGGACAGACACACGCCCAAATGCGCGTGCACAAAAACACACTCAATAAGGGATCCCAATGTTAATTTGTATGTGTGCGTGTGTGAGTATTTGTGTGCGAGCGGTGTGCAAATGTGCATGCCTGAATAATGTGAGTCTGCATTCGATTGAGTATGGGGTTTTATTTGTGTGCGTGCCGGTGTGGGTATAAGAGACTCATGTTTGAATGAAGGATATTTCAATGTTGATTCACTGTGTGTGTGTGTGTGTGTGTGTGTGTGTGTGTCTGTATGCGTATGGGTGTGTGTGTGTGTGTGTATCTGTGTGTATTTGTTTGTATGTGTGTATGTGTGTGTCTGTATGTGTGTGTGTGTGTGTGTGTGTCAGTATATGTGTGTCTGTGTGTGTGTGTGTATGTGTGTCTGTATGTATGTGTGAATGTGTCTGTATGTGTGTGTCTGTCTGTGTGTGTGTGTATGTCTGTATGTGTGTGTGTGTGTGTCTGTATGTATGTGTGTTTCTGTGTCTGTATGTCTGTGTGTGTGTGTGTGTGTGTGTGTGTATGTGTGTGTGTGTGTGTGTGTGTGTGTGTGTGTGAGAGGAGTTACTTTGTTCTCCGTAACCCTGCATCAGCAAGGCCTCCACCTCCCGGCTTTTATCAACAGAGCTCCGGCGTTGAGTCTGAGCGGCTCTCGTCTCGGTCCGACCATATTAGGCCATCCCGTCTCTGGTATTTATAGTCTCCTGCTCCACTGCCTCCGCTAGTGGCCTGAAGTCTCCGTCTCCTCTCCACATTCCACCGGTCCAGGGTCGCCCGTGCAACACGTGCGTTTGTGTGTGTGTGTGTGTGTGTGTGTGTGTGTGCGTGTGTATGTGTTAACATCTTTTGAAATATTTCAACTCATGTTCGTCCTTCTTAAGATTGTTTTTATTAATAAGGTTCAAGGTTAAAGTTTGCAGGCTGTTGTGATGTCGTTCAGCCAGATGGCACGGGGAGGAGGCTGGTTAAGCCGTGAGCCAAACTAAGATGGAAAAAGAGAATGGAAGCACAGATATCAGACCGCCGCAGAGAAGGAAATTACGTCAACACCTCGACGATAAGTCTAAAATAAAAACATGACACCACCCTCCTCTCAGCCTCCTAATACTGAAACAAAACAGCGTGGGTTCGTCTCTGCCAAGAAGACCGGCTCTGCCTGCCTCGGTTTATGGTTCCGTGCAACGATTGAACAACAAGGCAGCGAGAACTTGAACACTTGTGCGTACACAGTGAGTCTCTCTCGACCGAGTCTTTACAATGTGAGGAGGAGGATGTTGGATGAGGGGTGGGTGGGGGTGGGGATGGAGGGGGAGAAAGGGACAGAGGAAGAGTTGTCGGATGGGGACGACCAGAGAGAGAGATCTGTCTTGTTGCGTGCTGCAACGGCTGTGGTGGATTTGTGAGGATTGGCAGGTTTATGTGGATGTTGGCATTGGGTGGGGCGGGGGTTGGAGGAGGGAACGGGATACTCTCTGGTCGCCAAGGAGACCCCAGCCCGGAGATGTGACGACTCGGTATGTCGGTGTGTTTTTCTACAACCATATCTGGTTTGTTTTGGTTTGTTTGTCAAGCTAATGTAAAGTTTGTACGTCTCCTTTGGCTTGTAGCTCCCGCCTTTTCTTGGCGTTGGACTTGTTTGTTGTTTGGCGTGTTCACCCTCCCAAGGCTTGTAGGAGAGGTTGGTTCAGGTGTGAACATTTGATATGCTCTCAGAGCAGAGCGAGATAAAGGCCTTATGAAATAAATACAACGTGTTTCTAAAGTCCTTCTCCTGGCTCTCCCTGTCTTGTGTCGTGGTTGGCTGATGGTGTTCGGGATACGGACCACGAGTTTATGGACCAGTATGGACCACTGTGGACCACAATGAACCAATAGGTACCACTATGGACCACGATGGACCAATAGGTACCACTATGGACCACTGTGTATCACTATGGACCACTATGGAGCACTGTGGACCACTATGAGCACTGTGGAGCACTATGGAGCACTGTGGACCACTATGGAGCACTATGGAGCACTATGGACCACCTTGGACCACTATGGACCACTGTGGACCACTATTGACCACTATGGACCACTGTGGAGTCCACTATGGACCACTATGTATCATTAGGTATCACTATAGACCACTATGTACCACTGTGGACCACTATGTATCATTATGTATCACTATGGACCACTATGGACCACTATGTATCACTAGTAGGTATCACTATGGACCATTATGGACCACTAGGGACCACTGTGGACCACTATGCACCACTATGGAGCACCGTGGACCACTATTGACCACTGTAGACCACTATGTACCACTACTGACCACTATTTATGACTAGGTATCACTATGGACCACTATGGACCACTAGGGACCACTGTGGACCACTATGTAACACTAGGTATCACTATGGACCACTATGGACCACTGTACAGGACAACCCGTTCCAGGGTTGTTATATCACTGTCTGTTTTTACGGCTGACAGGTAATTTCTCCCGTTATTACCCGCTCTTTATTGGTCTTTTTGGGGACGTTTTATATAGAGATCTGGGCAGTGGGAGACAGAGAGAACGTGACATAGAGACAGATAGAGAAGCAGAGAGGGAGAGGGAGGGTCAGATAATGGCAGAGAGCGAGACAGAGGGACCCAAGGAGAGACAAACGGCAGAGCGAGAGAGTCAGCTAGAGACTGCACTTGCAATTCACTGCTGGATTAATATTGACCTCATCAAAAAATACTGTTCATCTTTTAAATCAACTCTGAAGTATTTGTGTGTGTGTGTGTGTGTGTGTGTGTGTGTGTGTGTGTGTGTGTGTGTGTGTGAGCGAGCATGTGTGTGTGTGAGCAAAAGAGAGAGAGGGAGAGAGAGAGGAAGTTATAGTCATACTTTTTTACTGCATATGCACGTTTACATTTCTATTCAATTCTACTTTGAAAGATTATTTTTTTATTTTTTTTATATTTAAATTATTATTATTGAATTATATGTTAATTTGCTTGTAATGTAAATGTATGTTTTCCATGTCAATAAAGCCCTTTGAATCTTGAGACCGAAACCCCTTACAATGCACTATGCTACAATGCACAATACAGCACACAGGGCACTAACGTTATGTGGTCTGTTCCAGGGCCTGCCCACAAGCATTGTGGGAGACCAACCGTTGCCAGAAATGCCAGCAGTCCCAGCCAATCAGATGAGGGCAGCCTGACGCTACAAGAGGAAGCTATGGAGCTGGAGGTCCCACCTTCTCAAGGCAAACAAGCCCACTTCAGAGAGCCGCCCTCGTTTCAGGCAAGAGTCTGATTCAAGTTCATTTTATTTCGATAGCAATTTAAGTAAATAGAAACCTTAAATAGAAGTCTTAAATTTGTGTCACAGAATTTAAGTAAAACAAGATACAGATATTTAGACATAAAAAAAATATAGCAAAACATTCAAATCAAAAATATATAAAGCAATAGTAAAATGAGGAAACGACTACAATTTTGAGCGACTGTTGAAAAATATCGGCCGTTTATCAGAGGAGCAGCGTCTAAGAATGCCACCTTCCGACATTTGAGACATGCTAGTTTTGCGACCCCCTTTCCCTCCTCTCGATAAGGTCTTATGTTTGTTTGTTTGAAGGTGGCACCATACGACCAGGTGGTGGGCGAGGGACAAGATGTGTTCCTGTGCGTGAGGGCGAGAGGGCACCCCTCCATATACTGGTGAAACACCCCCGGCCTCTCCAAACCAAACACACTGAATCATTGGAAGTTGTGACACAACAAAAAACACTTATAGCACTCCACTTATGTTGTGCTTACTCATGGAAATTGATGATACAAGATGTTTTATTTACCAAGTATAGTTTTCAGTTTTTTCTAAACTAACTAAATAAATGTGACAACAAAATGAAGAATGGATTCAATAAATACAATAAAATAACTCAATAATATATGAATGATTAAAAACACCAGGAACCAACATTTTATAGATTTTAAAAAGAGGACTATCGCTCTTAGAAAATATATTATTAATCTCAACAAGCCTTTCCTATTTCAAAACATAAACCAACTGCTCCTTCTGGCGGCCATTTTGTGCGGCGTCAGGTTGAAGGAGAGGCTGACGCTGAAGTCCACCGGCCGCCTTGCGGTGAGACAGACGGGGGAGGGGACCAGCGAGCTGAGGATCACCACCGCCCAGAGGTCGGACGCTGGACTCTACGCCTGCAAGATCGTCAACGAGTTCGGAACCAAGCAGGTGGACTTTAAACTGGAGGTCAAAGGTGAGAGGGAGAATTTTTTTTTTTTTTACGTAAATAATGTCTGTGCGGTCTATTTGGTGTAAACATGCACATTAAAAGGGTACTAATGCTCACAATTTAGTGAGAAACATGGGCCTGTG
The DNA here is from genome assembly GCF_949987615.1 of Pollachius pollachius. Lineage (NCBI taxonomy): Eukaryota > Metazoa > Chordata > Actinopteri > Gadiformes > Gadidae > Pollachius > Pollachius pollachius. The sequence continues at coordinate 23,624,993 of NC_136937.1, read as the reverse complement.
CCTCATGCAACTGATGGCTAAAATTTCCCCACAAGAATTTTTTTTGCTCACGGATTCTCCTTTCTCCTTGTTTTCAGATTTACGTTTCAAACAGTTTCATATCACATTTTCTCAATTTTCTATTATCTAGCTTTCAGAATTGAAACTTGCTTTGTTTGGAGCAACTAAACAAAAAACGGTTAACCTTAAAATGGACAGTACATAAAGCTCCTAACCTGACCTGAACACGCGTTAATCTCCCCTCCAGCGGTCACAGCTCTCGCCATCACCAGGGAGATACGGGACGCGGCGGTAAGGGCGGGAGAGGCGGCGATGTTTGAGTGTCACATGACCGCCCCCCCCGACGTGGAGGTGGACTGGCTGTCCAATGGGAAGCTGATTCAGCCGGCGCTGCTCAACTGCAAGATGCCCTTTGATGGAAGGAGGTTGGCTTCACGGTCGCAGTTTGGGGTGCTACAAGCTAGGGTTTCTCTACACATGGACCAACTGTTTGTTAGAGTTATTTATTTGTATTGCAAGTCACGTTTAATTGTATACCCCTGAACCATATAATAAGAAGGCCCCTAACCTTCAGTTCTCTAAAGAAGCAGTTCTCAAACTCAATTTGTGTAAACATTAAGATTAAATGGGTGCTGCAAATGTTAACAGTTTAGTGAAATCATGCACTTTTTCACTTCTTTTGTGTTCAGATTATCTAATTTTGTTTTAGGGTATTCAGAGGTCGATTTACCTAGCAATTGTTCATAACCAATAATAAAAAGAAAAACGAGACACTGCTCTAAAGGACAAGGACAAACTCCTCAAACCAAAGGGAAGGAACACTTATGGCTGGTACAGACTACACGATTTCAGCCCGATTTTGCCCCGATTCGTTTGTCGCAGACAAATTTGCGAGTCGTACATGATTTTGAAAGGTCGGCGACGAGACGAGGTCTTGTAATGTGACATGCTTGCGATCTGCAATGTTTTCGTCTGCGACGTTCGAAAACCCCACTACGAAAAGTTTGGCATGTCAGAATCTTTTGGGGAATCGCATGACGTATCCATTGTTGACATGAGGGAACCCCGCCCCCAGTTGTGCGAGGGAACCCCACGAACAGCTGGAGCTCACGCGCAGTGTTCACCAACTGACTTCACTGCACTATGCTGAGTGCACAGTAACTACTACAAAAATGAATACGATCAATAGCAAGAAGAAGAATGCTAATAAAGAAAACAAGAGAAAATGGAACAAGATAATGGAGACAACTTTGGTTGAAATGTGGCAGAAACGTCCCTGTATTTTACCGACGTGTCCACAAAGGAGTTCCACAATAGGGTGAAGGGATACAGCCTGGCGAGAAATAGCCGACGCCCTTGACCTACCCGGTAAGTTTGGAGCCAACAACTGTTGACGTGCTAATAGCGATCATAACCTCAAACTGCCAGCATAATCCCTAGTGCTAGGTACTCGGGATCCATTGTTGACGCTTTATTGCTAGGCTACGTTGTTGCGCTCATTTCACGCGCAATGCAACTACTGTGAGGAGTTGCTGCATTGAGCAGATATAAAAACTACTGGAACCTTTTATGACAACAGTAAAAAACATTTATGTCAGTTCTAAACCTTAGAATTTCTAAATATCTTGCAAACGTGAATGATACAAAGTAGAGAGCATCGCACCCTCGAATCTTGTAGTGCGGCCAGTCTTCCGACGAGACAAGGCCCGATTTCCTAGCTTTGTGATCGTATAGTGTGACATGTTAAATCGTGGAGGAATATCTGAGAATCGTGTAGTCTGAACCAGCCATAAGTAATTACGGGGTCCTATTATGCTTTTCCGTTTTTTCCTTCTCCTATTGCGCTTTACATATGTTTTTGGGTATATAAATGGTTGGCAAAGTTACAATACCACAGAATTCCCACAAGGGGGAGTAAATGACTACCGCAAATCACTGTTACCGAGCTGCCTAGAAACAGCTCGTTGTGATTCTCTCCGCGGCTTTCTTTGATTTCCGGTACGTGGTGACGTAAGCATGTACTTGCTGGGAGTCAATGGGAGAGCGTCATCAATCACCTTTTGCTGCATTCCTGGACACGCTGGGGCCGGGGGGAATGGATCAGAGTGCAAAACAGAGTTTGAGTAGAGAAGTAGATGGACAGAAAGACATATACTAATTATATATTATATATATAAATTCTATATATATATTATAAAAAAAAATAGTTGGCTTCATTGGAAGGTGGGGGTGCACGGTAAGGCCCCATAGCTCGCGGCCTAATAGTTTTATTCGGTTTTTCTTTTAATGGTAAATTGATTCAAATCACATAATAATATTAATAGTATAATATTGCTTTGGTTTGGTTTAGTAGGAGCTTACAGCCAAAATTACTTACTCTTCATCTGTTGTGTGCCTCACAGGTCAATAATCATACTTGTGAATATTGTAGATATTTTGTAGACTGTATGTGTTTAGACACACAGGCTCTAGGCCTTGATGTTGTGTCATGCAGGTTATTGATTCTGGCACTTGGCTCATTTGTCTTAGTACCTAATAAATACAATAAGACAAAATAACTACTGTGTAAAGGGACCTTGACATCACAGAGTACAACATGACTGCATAGGACAATGCAGATTCAGGAAGCAACATCTGTTTTCCAGTCATACTTTTATTGAACATTTTTTTAATCACTGATTAGTTCTACATAACAGTGATTGTTATACAGTAAATAGATGGCTGAGACAACAGTGAACTGGTGAGATTTCTCGTAACTGGTATTGCTGAAGCAACATCTATTCAAGTAGGATTGTTATTTACAAAAAATGGTATCACTAATGACTTCACATAACAAACATGGTACAGTTGGCTGGTACTACAGCAAACAGGTGAGGAGAATGGTGAGGTTACTCGTTTTCCATTACAAGTGGACTGGTATTACTGTTACTATATGTTAGAGATGATCTAAACATGCAACATAGTTTACTAGAAGTTACTTATAAGGTTTTGTGGTGATAGTGGTAGGCTACTCATCTTCTGAGGATGTTATATATATATATATATATATATATATATATATATATATATATATATATATATATCATAGCATCCTCCGAAGATGATAGATATATGACATGAGATCGTTCTCAACAAACGGTGTAGCTTAGCCTAAAGCTCATCAGTTTTACCATTGGGATTTCTCTACAGCAGACGTTCTCCACTTCGTTGGGCATAGTGGCACAATTCCCACAGGTGCACCTAGGTAGTAGAGATGTTATAAGTTAAAATGCTGTATTTTGACAGACAAAAGTAGTCAACAAAATGCTATGTCGGGACATAAAAAGCTAGTTACGGACGCTTGAATAGTACGAGTAGTCTACTAGCAAAGTCAGAAAAGCTGGGCTAAATACATGATAAATCGCGTGTGTGAATAATAGCATAAACAAAAACGTACCACTGTGAAATGTCCTGGTCCATTCTACGACTAACATCGCGCTCATCATTAGCGTCGTCAGCTTATTATCGCTTTCGGGGTCCGCTCAAATTGGTAAGGTAGCACTGGAGCCATAGTAGACAGAGACACAGAGTGCCTGAAGAGACGTCAGCACCCTGTCAGCACCAAGATTCTAAATGCCTCAAAATTCTGAGCAACAGGGTGTTTCACATAGGGGTTGTAATACTCATAAAAGTAGGAGAAAAAATAATGTGCTAGACAACCTTTATTGTTGTAAATTAATTCTATGAGGTCAAACAAATTAAATAATAACCAGTAAAAAAGAGCATAATAGGGCCCCTTTAATAATTACATGTAACATGCAATTATTAAACCTTATGTTCTGTATCTTGTCCCTAGCTGCCGTCTCTTGTTGAACTCTGTCCATGAAGACGACAGTGGCAGTTACACCTGCAAGCTGAGCACTGCTAAAGGTACACAACCCAAAAATAATAATACAGTAACTACACTGATATTAATGACAATAGCATTATTAGAATAATGATGATAAACAGATGAACAATGAACAGTCATTTAACAATAATTATGACACGGCTCTTCTTAATGCTGGGGAATGCTCCGTTCACTTTGCATGGGCCTTCCCAACTTCTGTCGGTCAATCATTTTTTGATAATTGACCGTTGCTAAGCATATAATGACCGCTTTTCTTGCCTCTGATTCACATCTTTCGTATCATTCTGCAAGTAGTCCGGTAACTTATTAACCCCAGCGTATTCGGTCGCTAAGCGACGTCAACGTCTTTGGCAAATATTTTCTTGGCTGATCAACCCTTAGATTGGTAACAAATACATTGTAGAAAGACACACTCTGTGAAGTAATTTTTTCGTTTTGGCAAGTAGCCGTGTTTTAAGCGGGATAATGTATATTATGCCGGTCATTATCAAAAATTAATTATTTTCCCGGTAATGACCGGCGTTCTATACATTATTCATTACGTATTGGTAGCAGTATCATCAGCATCATCATCTTTTTGACATTGGTTTTTTGGGCTGTGATTGGTCTTTGACATTGTTGTGTTGTTTTGCTCGGCTGTGGTTGGTCTTTGACATTGTTGTGTGGTTTTGCTCGGCTGTGGTTGGTCTTTGCAATGTTGTGTTGTTTTGTTTGGCTTTGGTTGGTCTTTGACATTGTTGTGTTGTTTTGTTCGGCTGTGGTTGGTCTTTGACATTGTTGTATTGTGTTGTTCGGCTGTGGTTTGTTTCACAGAGGAGCTGACCTCCAGCGCCCAGCTGAAGGTCACACCCACCCGGGACCCCCTGTTCACCCGCCAGCTGGACGTCCTGGAGGTCATGGAGGGCCGCACCGCCCGCTTCGACTGTAAGGTCAGCGGAACCCCCGCGCCCAGCGTAACCTGGATGCACTTCGGTGAGTCTCTCCACCGAAAGGAACTGGAAGGTCAAAGGTCGCGATGGGCCCGACCCGGGCCTGGTCTGCTGGAGGTCTGTCTGAACGGGAGCGGGCCCCGGCGCATGGGCCAGAGCAAATCAAACATGAGCTCCTAGATGGGTCTGGATCCCCAGCAGGGATGTTAGATCATAGAAAGAAAGAAGAAAGAAAGAAAAAAAAGGTGTTCCATTTTGTTGCGGTAACAATTGCAAGGCACTCTCAACAAAGTACCTGTTTTAGGTAAACATTGAAAATAACGTATCGTGCAGCCCTAATCCCCAGCTACCCTTCCCCATCTCCTACTATGCTTTCCCACTAAGTTTTCTTGTTTATTTTGGTTCCCTGGGTTCAAGTGTTTTGTTGTCCCAGGAAGGTGAACCATGGCGCTGAACTATTCTGTAGTATAGGAGGGTACTGCTCTGTGTTGTACCTCGTCTCTCCAAACCGAACCGACGGAGGAGACACATCCCAGACTAAAAATGTCAATGGTCTAACGTTTCCGTGGAAACGACGTTGATGCTGCAGACCATTTTTCATCAGAATCGACGAAGCAGTCTGGTGTCATATTAGAAAATAGCTGAGTGTTACGCTTATCCTAAAACTGGGAAATTGGTTTACAACTCCATGAACCTCCTTGACGTTCTCTTCTCATCATTTATTTAACACGATTATCCAATCCGACTTCCAGGGAACTAGAAAGAATCACAGCACGGTGCATGTAGGGGTTAGCTGTCATCCTGCTCTAGGATGCATATAGGTTAGACTGCGGACGACTGGGGCATCGAACCCAGAATCTTTAAACTGAGATTACAACCCCCTAACCACAAATCCATCCTCCCTCCGCTGCGTGTTAAGAGTTGGCCCGACTGGTTTCCAGTAACGGTCGGGCTATCGATATATTGATATATCGGGATATCGATATATTGGCTGATATTCAAAATATATATATATCTGCCTTTATTCAATATATATATCGTGGTAACCTGGGGTTGGAGCAGCTCCTTGGGATTGGCTGCTCACCCTCCAGCAATGCCTCAGGCCCGAGCGACATCACATTTAAATCGTGAGTTTAAGGAACCAATTAACTGTATGGGAGGAGCTACGTTAAGTTCTGTGTGGAGAGTTTCACGCAGCACAGGATGTAACACTGTCGTTGTTGTGTTGGGAGTGTGCATGCTCAGTTAAAGCATTGAGAGGTCCAACCACCACAGTAGAGGATTTAAAAACAGGTGATTACGTCATGCATAAATCGACACCAATTGTAAAGTTTTCATATTATGTATGAAAAATATTCGCCAAAACGATTTATATTTTATAAGCCAATATTAGCTGATAAAATCAGCCAACCGTCCAATCAGCCAACCAAAGTCGGGCTCTAGTTGAGTGACTCCTTCAAGTTAGACTGCGGACAGTGGAGGACATCGAACCCAGAACCTTTGTGCTGGCCGTCCAACCCCCTGACCCCCCCTCCCCCCTGTGTGTTGTATGTCCGTCAGACGCGGCGGTGGAGGCGAGCGACAACGTGCGGCTGCTCCAGGAGGGGGGCCGCCACTCGCTGGTCATCGCCCGCGTCTGCTCTGACTCGGAGGGCTTCTACACGGCCGTGGCCACCAACCACCGCGGCTCCACGGAGACCACCGCAGAGCTATACGTCACAGAGCCACGTGCCGCCGCCGCCTCGCACATGTGAGTGGGGGTCAACACTCCGTAAACATACATCATTATCACATTATTATTGTTGGTTGGATGCATTAGATTAACATGTGATTTAGATTAGGTTGGATTACATTAGATTAACATGTGGCGTTAAATAGGGTGAAATTAACATGTGATTCAGATTAGGTTGGATTACATTAGATTAACATGTGCCGCTAAATAAAGTAAGATTAACATGTGATGATGATTGGGTTGGATTACATTAGGTTAACATGTGATTCAGATTAAATTGGATTACATTTGATTTACATGTGATTTGGATTAGGTTGGATTACATTAGATAAAATCATCAAGTCACATTAGATTAGGTTTGATCAAATTAAATTTAGCACAAAAAGTAAGGAAATTTGTGTTTGGTTGATTATTTCTCTGTGATAACAATTTGCAATAAATCTTATTCCGTTGGAAAGCCTGTATAGTTCCCTTTCAAATGGTTCCCCATTTGTAAGAAACATGCACTTGTGGGATGAGCAGCAGAGCTGAGTATGTGGGTTGCGCCCATGAAAAATTTGCCAATTCTTCTCTGCCAATCCCAAACAGCTTATTCTGCCATTGACTCGTTTGGTGTTTGGTGGATTGGATGATTGAAATTTGAAGAAACAAGACACATTGGCAATTAAACAATTTATTCATTTCACAAACAGGAGCCTCAGTAGCGTGTGGAAAAACCATACACAGCCACAACAGCCTGGCACCTCCTCCTCATGCTGGTCACCAGCCTGGCCACACACTGCTGTGGGATGGCATCCCATTCTTCAACCAGCATTTGTCGCAAGTCAGCCAACGTGGTTGTGTTGGTCACTCTGGCACGAACAGCACGCCCAAGCTGATCTCACAATTTTTCAATGGGGTTGAGGTCAGGACTGCTAGCAGGCCATTCCATTCTCTCCACACCCACATTCTGGAGGTAGTCTCTGATAAACCCCGCCCTGTGGGGGCGAGTGTTGTCATCTTGGAGGATGGAGTTCGGTCCCAGACTGTGGAGATATGGGATTGCCACTGGTTGCAGAATCTCATCTCTATATCTCTCTGCATTGAGATTGCCTCCAATGATGACAAGCCTTGTTTTTCCAGTGAGGGAGATGCCACCCAACACCATCACACTGCCTCCACCAAGAGATGCAGCCAAAGATGCTTCTATCAGTGCAGCAATCAGCATAGCATTCTCCGCGTCTTCTCCACACTTTGAGCCTATGATCCAACTGCCGTAGGCAGAATCTGGACTCATCACTGAACATAACGTTCCCCCACATGTTCAGGTTCCAGTGCACGTGTTGCCGACACCAGCGCAAATGGGCCTGACGGTGAAGGGCAGTCATGGCAGGACTCCTGGCAGCCCTATGAGACCGGAGATTGGCTGCGTGAAGTCTGTTCCGGATTGTCTAGGCAGAGAGCCGTCGGCCATATCGTCCTGCAAACCTTGACTGCAAATCACAACAGTTAAGGCACCTAAGTGCTGAAACGGTCTTCTTGGGGTGTCGTCTTCTTGGACGCCCACTTCGCGGCCTGTCTTTGACATCCCCCATTATATGGAACTTGGCCTTCAGTTTGGAGAGGGTACTAGGGCTCACTCCAAATAATGCCGCAACTTGGTTTTGCGGTACCCCCAACACCTGGGGGTACCAGAAGCTCAAAACAAGTGTCAATAGCAACAGCAAAATAACCTGTTTGGCAATGGCAGAAAAGATTTGGCAAAATTTTCATGGGCACAACCCACATACTCAGCGCTGCTGCTCATCCCACAAATGCATGTTCCTTACAAATGGGGTACCATTTGAAAGCGAACTAAACAGGCTTTCCAACGGTATAAGATTTATTGCCAAAAAGCATTGTTACCACAGAGAAATAATCTACCAAACACAAATTTCCTTACTTTTTGTGCTAAATTTATATTAGCTGATGAGATTAGATTGGATCGAATTAGATGTAAAATGTGACATTGTATTGGAATATATTTGATTACATTCGATAAAATAAAATTAGGTTGTTTTAGGTAAAATCAGCATTGTATTAGTTTGGATTAGGTCATATTATATCTAATTAAAGTAGGTTAACATTATATATGAATGAATGAGATTGGATTGGATTCCTTACGGTGGGATTAGATTGGAGTGCAGTGGATTGGATTTCAATAGACTGGATTATATCAAATTATATCAAAACAGGTGAGCACCATGAAACATGAACAGCCAGGGTCTCCGTCCCTCACAGGCCCAAGCTGGAGAAGATGCCATCCATCCCGGAGGAGCCCGAGGTGCTGGAGAGCGAGGTGGAGCGCCGGACCATGCCCGACTTCGTGAAGCCGATGGCGGATGTGGAGGTGGTCGAGGGGAAGGAGGCGGTGCTGAAGTGCACGGTGGCGGGCCTGCCCTACCCCAGTATCGCCTGGTACCACAAGGGCAAGCGCATCGATGGCAGTGAGGAGCGCAAGATGACCCAGCGTGAGTTGGGACCCCGTAAAACACCTGCTGGTTTTCCGAATTCAACCCTTGAGGTGTACAGTTACTACACTTCTGTTGGGCATTACAGAAAGCCATCGCCCACTGTAACGTCAGACTTAAAGTGTAATTCTGGCGAAAATTGAACCCAGGGTCTTTTTCGGCATGAAAACCCATAAAATAAGCCCAGAGTCACCCGGAGCAATGTAACAGCCCAAATGGCTTCCATGTTATTGGCATTTTGGAAGATTAGGAATTCTTCCAAATCTGCAGTTTTTAACCAGTAATATTGCTCAAAATAGCACCAAACCTCTGCATGATTAGGGTCCCTACAAATAAAACGAAGCATCAACAATTTAGTTAGCATACCGGGAGTTTATTAAAAAAGAAAAGAGTTTTTCCCAAGTCTGTGCCTTACCGGTAAGTCCATGTTTCTAGGAAGTCCACACAAGTCGATTACCGGCTACCATAAATAATATAATAGAGGCGCTTCTTAGAAACATGGACCTACTGGTAAGGCAACCATTTGGGCTGTTACATTGCCCCGGGCAACTTATCAATGAAATAAAGTGTCTGGAGGGCTTATTTTATGGGTTTTCATGTCCCTGTACAAGTGAGGACCCTGGAAACCAACGCGTGTACTGGTCAACACCTTCTAGCCATCTGGTTCATACTTACGGATACTGCCACCTGAAGGGAGGCGATACAATTTACCATCATCGATTTATTCAAATGTCAAACTTAACTCAGTGTCTGTATAAAATTAGGACCCCATAAACCAATAAAAGCAGTCATAGCTCGCTAAAATCAAAACCAACATTCATGCAATGATAAAAAGGCAACAACCCAGTCCTAATGCTAAAAAGAGAGTGCAGCTAGCGAGCTAACTTCATCCAGTTTAAAGTAACATGAATGCTAACATGCGGCGTGAGAAGCACAACTGACTGAGCTGCGTTGTGATCTTCAGAACGGGACGTCCACAGCCTGGTGATCCGGAGCGCTTGTCACGCACATGGCGGCGTCTACAAGAGCGTCATCTCCAACCGCGTGGGAAAGGCTGCCTGCTATGCACACCTTTATGTCACAGGTAACTAGCCTGCCATGCCGTAATAGCAAGCTCCCGATCGCAAGCGTCATGTAACTGATTCGAAAAAGTTGTCGTTATTATAGTTATTTATTTTCTACAGACATTGTCCCCGACCCCCCTGACGGCCCTCCGGTGGTAGAGTCCATCACAGGAAAGACCCTCACACTGAGCTGGAAGAAGCCCAACAGAATGGAACAGTCCATGGGTATGGGAGCTTTAAAGCAGATCATTGTTATCGCCATGGCAGATGACGCGAATGACGTAATGCAGATTGGTATACATTGGGATATGGCTCTATATTTGCTTTTGGTTTTCACAAGTGATTCCCCTTCAAAACATCACTATGTATTTAAATAATAAATATTTGGTGGACACTTTTATCTTAATTGTCTGACAACACAGTGAGTGCATATAGGTGTTTAAGGTACTATGTGTAAGAATCAGAAAGTCCTTCTCATTACTGCCCCCTATGGCCCATAAGTGAACTGCAGATGTTTAGCTATGATGAAAGGACCACTATTTATATGATGACACTGATATTGTGGCGTGTCCCCCCCAGAGGCCGTCCCCCTGCTGTACGCGGTGCAGCAGCAGGCCTTAGGCTCCATCCAGTGGTCCATCGTGGCTTCCAGCCTGAAGGAAACCAGCTACACCGTGGGCTCCCTGTGTAAGGGCGTCCGCTACGCCTTCAGGGTGCTGAGCTCCACGGGCAAGGCTCTCAGCAAACCGTCGGCCGCAACCGACCTGGTGCAGCTCCTTGACCGAGGTACTGGTCGTCCTCCCCCCCCCGCACACACCTTACTCTGGTTGGTCTTCATCCTTCCCGTGAGATACGTAGGGAACACAGCGAGGCGGGGGGCCGCAGTGGGGGTTACCCTCATCTACATTGTTTACCCCTCGTCTACAGAATTATTTAATTTTTATCTGTTTAAATATTAAATATATTTATATTCAAATTAATTAGAAATGATATATATAAATTGTAATCAGTGATCATGCCCCTGTCTCTCTGTCTATAAACACCCAAAGACATGCTAAAACTTCAGCTACTTGGCGCTTTAATACCTCACTGTTAGAAGACCCTAACTTTACAACCCTTATAAGGCAAGAGTGGGCATTCTTTCTGGAGATGAATGAATCTCTAGACACCTCACCTTCACTGCTGTGGGAAACTGGGAAGGCTGTAATCAGAGGAAAAATCATATCGTACTCATCATACAGGAAAAAACAGCAACAACAATTGGAGAATACATTACAACAAAAAATCAAACTCATAACAAATGAAATATCCTGCCATCCCAGTGAACCAAAACAGAAGGAATTAAAGGAACTCAAAACACAATATGATGATATCATACAGAAAAAAACACAATTTCAAATTCAGCAACTGAAATATAATGGTTTTCGATACAGTAATAACACAAACAGTAAATATTTAGCAAATATACTCCAACATAAGAAAGAGAAATCAATCATCCCAGCCATGTTGGACCCCACAGGAAACATTAATCAAAATCCACAGGATATAAATAATATATTTCAGAATTTCTACAGCAACCTCTACTCCCCCACTCACCAACCTACCCAATCAGAAATTGACACCTTCTTAAACAGTTTGACATTACCAAAATTAACTGCAGAACAAACTAACATTCTAGACGCACCCCTTAGCCTTAATGAACTCACCAAAGCACTCGATACAATTCCTAGCAACAAGTCTTCCGGACCAGATGGATTACCAGCCGAATTCTATCGACACTTTTGGGACATATTATCACCACTATTCAACAGAGTAATCATATAAATAAAAACCTTCTCCACCATACCCACACACATGAATACAGCAGCCATGATATTACTGCTAAAACCCAACAAAGATCCATCTCACCCCTCTAGCTACCGACCTCTCTCACTATTGAATACTGACTTGAAAGTTATTACCAAAGCACTAGCAACCAGAATAGAAACAGTCACTTCTATACTCATTCATACAGATCTGTCAGGCTTCATAAAAAATAGACACGCCACAGATAATGTCTGCAGACTTTTCAACCTAATCAATATATCACAAGAAAGACAACAGAAAACCATTATCATTTCACTTGACACAGAAAAAGCTTTTGATTAGGTAAATTGGTCATTTTTTATTTAATACACTTCACAAATTTGGTTTTGGAGAATCATTCATTCACTGGATTAAAATACTGTACACATCACCCAGGGCCACCATCACCACTAACGGAATAACTTCACAGAGTTGTACACTACATCAGCACACCGGACAGGGATGCCCCCTCTCGCCTTCCCTCTTTGCCATTTTCATTTAACCTCTCGCAGCAGCAATACGACAAAACAGCACAATCAAAGGAATTCAGGTAGCCAACGTACAACACAAAATTAGTTTATATGCAGATGATCTATTACTTTATTTACAGAATCCACAAGTATCACTTAGAGAAACGTTCAAAATCATCAACAAATTCTCCCTTTTCTCACATTACAGTATCAACTGGAACAAGTCTATTTTACTACCCCTTTCCGATGATGCTTGGGATTCTGGAGCCCAGGACCCTTCCCTCCACTTTCACACAGGCAACATCAAGGACCTAGGGATTCAGATTTCCCTCAGGCTGTCGGAGCTTCTTACCCTCAATTACACTACTCTTCTCAGGAAAATTGAAGTCGAATACAAACGCTGGTCTAAACTCCGACTCACACTCATCGGTAAAATAGCTGCAGTCAAAATTAAAACCCTACCCCAGATTAACTACCTATTTTCTATGATCCCCATCATTCCTACAGACAAATGGTTCAAAACTCTCAATTCATTAACAACACAATTCTATTGGAAAAACCAAAAAGCTAGAATAGCACTCACAACTCTACAAAATAAAAAAATACATGGGATGCTTGAGGCACTAATCTTCCAACACTGCTTCCTGGCAAATCAATTACAGTACCTAGTTAAATGGATTAATATACACAAGCACAATTACCCATGGTTGGAATTCGAACGAAACCAATGTACAAATATCTCAATTGCAGACCTCCCCTTCCTCTCACAATCAATCAAGAAATCCAACTTTTGCCAACGCATTACCGTCCACTCACCTCTGACAGCCTGGTGGAAAACTTCCAAATCACAAAATCATCATTAGAAATAAACACGTTCACCCCACTCTGGCACAACCCAGTGTTCATGATACAGAAAAAAACGTTTTATTTCGCCACATGGGCACAAAAAGGAATCACACATCTTCACCACCTTTTTGAGAACAACCATTTCATGTTATTTAACACATTCACACAGAAATATGTGGTTGGGAGAGAACAATTCCTTCAATATCAACAACTTAGACTTACAATTAAAGATAAAACCGGACTTACCAACAACACATTACAAACTTCTAAGCTTATAGAAGAACTTATGAAAATCAATAACTTCAAAGAATTAACCTCCCAGCTATATACAATGATTGCCAATTTAAATACCAAAAAAATAACACTCCCAACAGCCAAATGGGACTGATTACATTTACATTTACATTTAGGGCATTTAGCAGACGCTTTTATCCAAAGCGACTTACAATAAGTGCATTTGTTACAATAAGTACATTTGTCATAAGAAGTGAAACAATATATCACTGTCGGTACAGTAAAGATGTTCATAGAACCAAGTGCAAGTATTACAATCGCTAGGCTAACCCATTCCCCGTGTAAAGCAATGATAGCAGCTACTGTAGATGCTACACAATTAAGTACCTTGAATAAGTGCAATGTACAAGTGCCAGGACGTACAACATTCAATGGTGGCTGTGCATTGGTTTCTATGCAGAGTCGAGGTGAACTCTGAACAGGTGAGTTTTGAGTCTTTTGCGGAAGCTGGTGAGCGACTCTGCGACAAGCAGCATAACTGATTGTCCAACACTACACCAAGGTTTTTGGCAGTTGGAGAAGGAGATACAGTGATGTTCTCAACAGTGACGAGTAAGTCCATGTGTGGGCAATCTTTCCCTGGTATTAGGAGGAGCTCAGTCTTGTTGAGGTTAAGCCTCAGGTGATGGGCAGTTGTCCAGTTGCTGACTTCTGCCAGACATTCAGATATGCGTGTTGCAATCAGGGCTTTTTCAGATGAGGGAAAAGAGAGGAATAGCTGAGTATCGTCAGCATAGCAGTGATAGGAAAAGCCGTGGGATGTAATTACAGAGCCCAGAGATCTGGTATAGAGGGAGAACAGAAGAGGCCCCAGTACAGAGCCTTGAGGGACACCAGTATCAAGCGTGCAAGGTTTGGACAAGGAGCCATTCCATGTTACCTGATAAGTGCGATTCATCAGGTAGGATGTGAACCAGGAAAGGGCAGATTCAGCTATGCCAAGTTCGGCGAGAGTGGCGAGGAGAATCTGGTGGTTCACAGTGTCAAATGCTGCAGACAGGTCAAGGAGAATAAGAACCGATGAGAGGGACGAGGCTCTGGTTGACGGAGGGACTCAGTCACCGCGAGGAGAGCCGTCTCAGTGGAGTGTGCTTTTTTTGAAGCCTGATTGGTGAGGGTCAAGCAGGTTGTTAGATGAGAGATAGGAGGACAGTTGGTTAGCGACGGCACGTTCCAATGTTTTAGAGAGTAATGAAAGAAGAGATACCGGTCTGTAATTCTGGATGTCAGTGGTATCAAGGGTTGGTTTTTTGAGGAGAAGCTTTATTCTGGCAGTCTTGAAAGACGTTGGAACAATGCCAGAAGTGAGGGAGGAGTTAATAAGTGCGGTGAGAAATGGCAGGATGTCATTTGACACAGCCTGGAGGAGGGAGGAAGGGATAGTGTCAAGGGGGCAGGTGGTGGCATGGTTAGATGTTATAATTCTGTTGACCTCGTCTGAGGTGAGAGGGATGAATTGGGTAAAGACAGAGGTGGGGGTGGGGGGAGGGAGGATGGTGGCAGTGATAAAAGAGGAGATAATGTCCTTTACTTTCTGGGTAAAGTAGGTAACAAAGTCATCAGCAGTGAGGCAGGAAGGAGGAGGAGGGGAGGGAGGTTTGAGGAGGGAAGGAAAACAGTTTCCTGGGGTTTGAGGCGGAGGAGTTAATTTTGGTCCGGTAGAAGGCAGATTTGGCTGTTGACACAGTGGAGGTGAAATCAGAGAGAAGAAAGAGATAGTGAGATAGATCATTAGGACAGTCTGATCTCTTCCATTTCCTCTCAGCTGCCCATAACTCTGCTCTATAGGTCCGCAGAGATTCAGACAGCCAAGGAGGGGGGGGTGAAGATCGCGCTGGTCTGGAGTGGAAGGGACAGAGGGAGTCCAAAGAGGAGGAGAGGGAGGATAGCAGAGTGTCAGAGGATTCCTCTGTGGATAGGTGAGAGAATTGTTCAATAGAAGGTAGTGAAGACAGAACAGTTGAGGCAAACGTAGAGGGAGAGAGAGTTTTGAGGTTGCGGCGGGTGGTGACAATGTGGGGACTAGAGAGGAGTGGGGGAGAGGACTTTAAGGGGAGAGAAAAAACAACAAAGTGATGGTCAGACACGGGGAGTGGGGTAACAGAGAGAGCAGAGGTGCCACAGGACCTTGTGAATATCAGGTCAAGCTGGTTCCCGGCCCTGTGTGTGGGAGGAGAAGGGGATAGTGTTAAGTCAAAGGTGGCAAAATAGTTGGTTAATTCCGGTGAGTGCAACTTCTCTGGCAGGATGTTAAAGTCGCCAAGTATAACGAGTGGTGTGCCATTCTCAGGAAAGCAGCTGAGAAGGGCATCCATTTCGTCATAGAATTCACGAAGGGGACCAGGGGGACGGTAGATTACCACAATGAAGAGATTAATAGGAAGGGTGACAGTGACAGCGTGGAGTTCAAATGCAGATCTGGCCAAGTGTTCTAAGTGGGAAACTGATCTGGCCTTCTCGCCCAACCCTGATTACTGGGAACAAATCTGTGAAAATACATTTACCATGACCGATAACACAAACCTGCAGCTTATACAATATAAAGTCATTCACAGAACTCACATCACCCAAAGTAAAATGTTCAAAATGGGCCTAGCCAACACAGTTATCTGTTCACAATAAATTTTAGGTAGCAGAGACGCCTATTTGCACTCCATATGGCTCTGTCAACCGTTTCGATCTTTCTGGATCACAGTCAATGAGACTCTATCCACGATCCTGAGCTACAGAATCCCTTCATCCCCTACACTATGTCTCCTTGGGGACATTTCCGAAATCCACATCCCGCAAAAACATAGGAATCCGTGGCTTATCTCCCTAGTTGTTGCTAAAAAGGTAGTCCTCCAAAAAATCAAAGAAATCTTGCCACATCAATAACTGGACAAATCTAATCTCAGAATACATCTCACTGGAAAAATACAATGCACACAGAAAGAAGCAAATATCAACCTTTGAAGACACCTGGTCCTCATTTTTAACGTTTATAAATTAAACAAAAACATAACTACAAGCCGTATATATTACCACCTGCATACCCCCCTCTTCTGTTATGTAAAGCTTATTTATTTATATTTCCCCTTTTATTTTTCTCTTCCTCTTCCTTTTCCTCTACCACTTTACACATAGGCACACACCTTCCACACTCACGCATAACATGACCAACCCGTTTCTACACCCTAACAGTGACCACTTAATGTGAAGCACAGATCACTCCACCCAATCTTTAATACCATCGCAGTGTGTTTGTCAATTGTCTTGTCCAGTCACGTTTTGTCAGTTCTGATGTCATCCTGTATCGTTTCCCTCTGTCGTCTGTTGTCTGTCTCTCACCTTTTCGCTTTGTATGTGTTATGTGTTACACTTTATCGTGGGGCTATAATCCCCCCTCCCCTTATATGGATTCAGGACCTTACTAAAACAGAGTGAATTGTTATGGTAGGAAAAAAGTAAATGCAATGTATTTAGATTTGAATGTAACATATTGTGTATGCTATATATGTGTGTATATATATATATATATATTGCTTCATTAAATTTAAAGAAGCCCTCTGAAGAGGAGGGGGTGGTGGCGGGATAAAAAAAAAAGAAAAAAAAAGAAATAATATATATATAAAGATGTATTCAATATTGTTTCGGCGCTTTGAGCGTATTTTTTGTTTTCAGGGAAATATCTGGTTTGATAGTTCTGTTCTAGGACCCTGGATTGTTAGCTGAGCATTATCGAAATATAATACACACCCTTAGGATGTTATTGGCGAATCAGGATCAAGTATGCAATAACACTGCGGTAAAAATATGTACAATATCTCAGTGTTTTCATGAGCCACTTATATTTTTGGATCAGCATATCAGCATATCAGCATATTTCGATTATTTTTATACATACTCATTTGTAAATAATGCATTACTTGTGTGTGATATTTGTAACTTATTTTGCATTATCTTAACTAAAGGAATCACCGGATATTTGTAACTTTTGTGTGTGTATACGTGCAGTTGTGTAGTTGCGTGTAGTGAGTGTTTGTGTGTGCGTTCAAGTATCTATCAAGTTATTGACCTTTGTGGCCTATGACCTTTTATAGGTCCCTATTTGAGGAAATCGCCCATCATCATGGACAAGCCGGACATGGTTCACGTGGTGGAGAACCAGTCAGTGAGCATCACAATCACCCTGAACCACGTTCACGCCGTGGTCACCTGGAAGAGGTGGGTGTCACTGGTTGGTGGTTATAATGTCAGAACACTGTCTTTAATTATGCATATAATGTATTTGATAAATTCCTAATTTTTGGTTGTCACAGCAGAAAGTACACTATAAGCTAATCTTAATTGAATAGATATTAGTATTTCTGTAAATCCAAAAACAACAGATCTATAGAAACTGAACATTTTTTAAAGTTAAGGGAGACATTTTATAAGTTACTATATCTGTAACTGTAAGCAAAAAGGTTTCCTTACCTCAATAATTAAGTCAACTTTGTCTTACTTTGCTAAGAATACGATACAATTGAAAAACCCTGAGATCATAATTCTACGTGAAGCTACGCTACATCCCTGCACTGGGCTAGGCTAATATCTCCCTAGGCCCGTCCATGACCAGGGTATTTATTTTCTGGCTCCCCCAGGAGAGGGGTCGCGCTGGTGCACAAACCCGGGGTGTATGAGATGAGCATGCCGGACGATGACCAGCACACCTTGAAGCTGCAGCGGGTTCGGAGCTTAGACGTGGGAGCGCTGGTCGTCATGGCGAACAACCAGTTTGGCAGCGACCTATGCACCATACAGCTGGCCCTGGCAGGTAACTGGCCTAGCTACGTGAAGTCGGTTTGATGAAAACGAAAACCCCAAATCCAACCAACATACCTCTGTCTGTGTTCATTCTCTGTGTTTCTTCCTTGGTCATTAGAGTGCAAAACCTGAAATAAACAAACGGATTTATCCACTATACACCTGGCAAACAGATTGTCAAGAAAATGTCAAATGTTTCTTAATATACATCTCAAAGTCAGCTAAGGAATGATCTCAGTCTTGAAATGATTCAGGATTGTCTCTTGATAAAGCTGGGATTAGGCCATTGATAAAGTCTCAAACTCTAAGTGTGAAACACTAGCTTAAAATGGATAAATGAAAAATGTGATGTTTATAGAACTGGGGTGAGCAGGTGACCCACTTTATGCTGGACTCTCCATCTTTATCCACTGTCCCCCGTCTCACGTATTGAGACGTTGTCCCGCATTTTAATTGGCTCTAGTATTCAAAAGTTGAACACTCCAGGGCAGATCTTTTACTAAAATCAGGCTTTTATCCTATGGCTGTGAGGAAGGCAGGGAAGGCTGTCATCACAGGGCTGGGTTTGATGTCAATCAAACTGTGTACATGTGGGTCAACTGCAGGTGAACTTGTCACCGTCTGTGGTGCCTGCTATGCTACGCCCAACTTGGGTGTAGCATAGCAAAATTGTGACTCATGCACAAGCTGTGCAGATTTAGGTGGAATATGATGCAAATCTCCACAAAGAAAAGGTAAAGGTAGGTACAAAAAAACTGGGAAACTACTTATAACTGGGTGAAGCTGGTGCAAGCCAATTCTCAAAGGTTTTCTTTGTTTTAGTTTGTCAAAAGATGATGTGAGAATGTAAATTCTTTAAGTTAGAAAGACGTATCAGACCTTGAGACTACCGTTCAGCATTGGCACCCTGTCCCACACAAACACAAGCTTTGTCCCACCTTTGGTTTGGTGGACTAGTCAGCCTACGTAGCAATGTGTATCCAGATAAAATCGCCCTCCTCTTCCTCCTCTAGCACCACCCAAGTTTGAGTCCATCATGGAGGACCTGGACGTGGACGCCGGGGCGACCTCCCGCCTGGCCGTGGTGGTGGAGGGGAAACCCGACCCCGACATCCTGTGGTACAAGGTACCATATCTCAGTACTTTTTCTCTTTGTTCACATTTTCATTTATATACTCTAATAAACTGTGAAGTACTGGTACTGGGCCACTTTATTATTCATATGTTTTATATTGTTTGCCCTGTTTGTTCTGTTTGTCTTTACTTTAGCATTTACTTCAGCAATCATTATTGTATTGTATCTTATCCTGTGTTTTCCACTGTTGCTGGACTGTTGTAACAAAGGAATTTCCCCTCCAGGGGATTTTTAAAGTGTTATCTTATCTTATCTCATCCCAGAGCCTTGATTGAAAAAACGAAGAAGATCTCGGAAAAATTATAATATTTTCCCGCCGAATTGTTAATCTTGACCACTGATTGGTTGGTTGCAGGACGAGGCCCGCCTCTCAGAGAGCAGCCATTGCACGTTCGTCTACGATGATCCAGAGTACTCTCTGGTGGTGCTGAACGCCCGTCCGGAAGACTCAGGCGTGTATACCTGTACCGCCAAGAATCTGGCGGGGGCCGTCTCCTGCAAGGCTGAGGTCACCGTCCATGCAGGTGAGGAATCCTCTGACACTAATTGTTGTCTTGAATACGCCACTGTCATGGGCATACTGATGGCCATGAATGCATCACCAGCGCTATGAAAGCACCACCAGCGCTATGAACCTACCACCACTTCCATGAACCAACCACAATGCCCCTATTAACCCACAACTACAGCTATGAATGCAACACTCCCACTATAAACGCAACACTACCGCTATGAATGCAACACTACAGCTATGAACGCAACACTACAGCTATGAACGCAAAACTACCATTATGAGTGCACGACTACAGCTATGTCTGCAACACTACTGTCCTGAACTCATCACCACTGTCAAGAACACATGAGGAACTGATCCGAGGAAGGATGTCTATCCAAAACCTATATCCCCCCAGCCATTGTTTATTTTTATATTCATAATACTGGTTCCAGTGGATAGGCTTGAAGAAACCTCTTTTGCTTCATTTCATACAGCTCTCGACAGCTCTCGAAAATTACATTGCCATTAACAAAGTTTATGTTGGAAAAAGGGGGCCGTGGAAAGTTTGGCTGCGTTTTATATACATTATACACATTATATACATTCCCCTTTCTCAGGCGCTCTGTGCGCAGAGTTGATAGTTTCTATTTTAAACCCTCCGCAGTTTTCTAAATGTCCCCCCCCAGCCAACTGAAATGTTAGTGGTCCACCCGCTCGCTGAGCTGTCAGTGAAATAAAGGAACCGCTTTTGTTGCCTGAGGATGTGACCATAAATGGTCGTTCCTCTCTGGACCGGGAGAAGCTGTTGTGTTAGGGTCTAGATGGCCCATATTGCTGACACAGGACAGGCGTCCTGAAACTCCAGGGAAACCATCTATCACTAATGGACTTTCTCTCTCTCTCTCACACACACACACACACACACACACACACACACACACACACACACACACACACACACACACACACACCACCTTGATAGACACATAAACAAAGACAGATGCTCACCGTGCATATGTGTGTTTGTGTGCGTGCGTGCGACTATGTATGTTTGTGCATGTGTTTGTGTGCGTAGAGAGGAAGCAGGCTGTGGCTCCGGCAGAAGATGAAGGCAGCATCCTAAGGAAGATGAGACGCCTTACTGACTACTACCATGTCCACAAGGAGATCGGAAGGTACACGCAAATGTCCCTTTGTGTTTGACGTGTGAATCTGTGTGGTTGCCAAATCGACACTCTCTAGCCTACCCACAACCCACCTCGGTGGCTTTACTGGGCTCCTCCGAGGACCAGGACACAGTGTGATGATGTTTAAACCGGTTTATTGCAGAGTTTACCGGAGTACACCGACACACAGCGCAGGTGTTGAATGCTGCCATGTCATAGTTCTCCTGAGTGTGTGAGGTGACGGCTCATTTAACTTGTGCGCACTGATTGCTCAATGCACCACAGGTGTGCGGCCTCACGAGCCCCAGTGTCCAATCAGTGTGATCGGGGCCAGGTGAGGCTGCTACAACCAGCTGCGCTAAATGGACTGCATTTATACAGCGCTTTTCTAAACAGTGGCCACTCAATGGGCTTTACAATATTTCCTCACAATCAACCATTCATGCCCACATTTACACACCGACGGCAGTTTCAACCATGCAAGGCGACAGACAGTTTTTTGGGAATAGTCAGGCCGACACTCGGCTAGGAGGGGCCGGGGATCAAACTAGCAACCTTCCGGTTACCAGCCTACCCACTCCACCTCCTGAGCCACTTGCCGCCCCATCCACACACACTCCACCCCGTCACTCTCCACCAACCGATCATCTCTCCTCCTCCTCCACAGGGGGGCGTTCTCGTACGTGAAGAGGGTGACGCAGAAGACGAAGAACAACGGGAAGCCAGCGGAGTTTGCCGCCAAGTTTGTGTCGTCCCGGGGGAAGCGGAAAGCAGCAGCACTGGGCGAGATGGCACTGCTGTCAGAGCTGGATCACCAGAGGATCGCCTTCCTCCATGACGCCTTCGAGAAGAAAAACACGCTGGTGCTGGTGATGGAGCTGTATCCTTCTTTAGCCTCGTTTGTTGCTTAGGTTTGAATCATCTGTTTATGTTTTGTATTATTTTAGTATTTTTGGTATTTTCAATAATCTTTTATATAATGTCTATTTTGTATATTTGTTTACATTTGATATATATATATATATATATATATATATATATATATATATATATATATATATATATATATATATATATTAGATTAGATTTTATTAATATTTCAGAATATTCAAATTGTTATAAATTGACTATTTTTGGGTTATTTTTTCTTTTTTTACATATTCTTTTTGTAACATATACATTTCCACCAAAGGTAGCATTAGGCTGTAAGAAAACAAAATAGTTTATATTTTCTAGTTTCTATGTTTAGGAGGTTAATCCTACATTCAGAGCCCCGAGCTCTGTCTCACCAAGTGGGAAAAGAAACCCGGGCAGCATTCAGCCTTTCAGAACAACAAAAATCAATTAATTTAAATAAAGAATCAGTCTTTCAAAAGGACCTGGGGGGTATTCCATCAACCAAGCTAAAGGCAAAGCCGGGCTTATTTCACTTAGCCTCGCTACTTTATGCTAGAGTTGCGTTACATCAATGTAACTCTAGGGGAATTGAATAAGGGAATCTCCGCTAAGTAACCATGGCAATTTATCCGACCAAATGAACCTGGTCGGTACCAGGCTAACTGTCAGGCTTACTTGAGCAGTGTTTCAGAGAAGTCCTATCGGTCGGAAACAAGTGTACCGTCAGAAGATTCTCGCGGTTTTGTCATAAGTGTACATATATGAAGTACAAACAGCGTATATTTTCACTAAGGGTCTAAGATTAAATGATGCAAATAAAATAATGAAAAGAATTGCTATCTATTGTTACCGTGGATATTTTCTAAACACATTTTTAGACAAATGTATCTATTCTATCAAAATTGGGGCTCAGCAGTTTGGTGAGTGGTCTAGCATCTACTCTATAGCACGGGCGACCTGAGTTCGTGTCCTGGGGAGGTCATTGAATTCTTGTCGTTGGCTTATTTTTGTAATTTCCTTTATATCAGAGAAATTAGGCCTAACAATTTACTTTTTATATAATAAATGTCTTACAATATCCCTAGAACCCAAATATAACTTGCAAAATCCCATGGTAAAGTTAATATTAATGTTACTGATAATTCTTTGTCACAATGACAAAGACAATGCTGCATGGGAAATTGCAGCCACATAAATTCCATTCAGGTAAGTTACACGGCAGGCAGCCAAGACGACTTATGTTGAGAAAAATACTATGGTCAGTCAATTTAGAATAGGCCTATTCAAAGCAATGGAAAATAAATAGCATGAAAACTTTTTCGGTATCTCCAGCAATCCTTCCTAATTTACTAAGTAGGTGGGGATGAACCCCGGACGACTGGTTGCAAGCCCGACACGTTACCTCAAGACTATCTCCCTGATTCCTAACCTGCAGTCAATAATACATTAAAATATGTTACGCTTAATACTACTTATTCATTTAAAAGATCTGCGATTTTATTGCCAGGCGGCCTCCTTGCTTTTATTAATGGTTACGGTGTTCCCTTTTTGAGTTATTATATGCTTGTACTCCTCATAGACCTCCACAAGCAGCTTCTGTTCGCCGCTGGAAATGTTCCCACTCGGTCCTTTTCGTACATTTGAACTATAGGACATGGAACTATATTTTTGTGCTTATTTCGAACTTGAACCCATATTTTCAAGGCCTTGCTGGCACCACTTCTTTGGGGGTAATAGCCATGATGATAGACCGGCAAGATTTGAACCCCGGTCGCTGGCGTTCGGGTCTTATACTAATCCACTCCGCCACTGCCGCTACCTTTCAGCGAGTGAAAACATGCGATACATTTCTTCCAATTATAGAATAAGGCAGGTTGGAAATTACGATCATTCTATTGGGATTAATTCTGCGAACAATTCTGCATTTTGCATAGTTATTTTATAAACAACATGCAGAATCTTTTCACTTAGACGCATTTATACAGACTGCTTGATCTATCCAGTTTGTAAAGGTGAGTAAAATTACGCGATAAACGCCCATTTCACGTGAACGCGCATTGAACCTAAAGTGGAAAACCTTGCTCGACTAATCGAATCCTAAGTGAGCTTCGTAGTACCATTTAACTCTGATCGCGAGTTGCGTCTCTGTCGATCCAGGCTTTCCCAAGATAGCCTTCAGCGAGGTTCGTAGTAGGGCACTGGTGCTTTGAGTATCAAGTTGAGAGAATAACATGAGACACTGAAATGAATGCAGGCGTTAATAGTAGACATTCAAAAACATCATACAAATGAAATAGAAATAGGAAAAAAAGAATACCATAAAATATAAGAAATACTATAAAGTGAGCAAGCGGATAGTTAATAAAAAAGAACAGCATACATCATAACACTGAATTAGTTAAATGAGAAGCAAAATAACAACAAGGCTTGGAAAGGAATATGATTCTAAATGAAAGGTGCCAACATTTTTGTTATATACTGCCTGCGAGTGGCTTCGTAATATTGACGTTTGGGACGTTTTAGCTTTCATCATAAGCATCTTCCAGTAAGCGAGGCAGACAATTAAAGTGAGCGATCGATAGAGCAGAACTGCTGTATGACCAGATTTCCAGGACACCCGACCAGTCCAGTAGTCCAAGTGGACCTCATCCTTTATGTGTTTAAAGATTACATAAATTCAATTCTTGAATTCTATTAAATCCTTTTTATACAGACACAATCACTTTATAACTACACTCAACAATAAATAAATGAAGTACTTAATAATTATAATAATGGATCATTAAATATTCCAAGCCCTTTGAGATCATAGCTGTGTGAAAGGATTATACAGACTTGGCTGGACTGAAGTTGTGTACTGTATACTCATATATTCGCACTGTATTTGTATATTTGTTCTGTCTGTGTTTATGTGTCAGTTATCGTAAGGCATCTCACCATGTTCCACCTACAAAGAGATGCATGCTGGGATACGTAGTGCGATAGGAGGACGCAGGGGTGCTCTAAAAGCCCACCACTAAAAACACTTAAATGTCAGGTTTGACTCCCATGGGAGTGGTAGTAGAAGCAGTAGCAGCTACTTTTCGCTGAGGAAATAAGACACAGTGCTGTGTTTGACTCAACCGAACACAAAAGCCTTCGTCAGGATTCACCGCCAGGGAGCGGGCCTGGTCTAGTGTTGGGGTTTCACACCGAGAGGTTCTGGGTTTGAACTCCACTGCTTGCACAACTGGCCTGGTTCTAACTGACAGAGAATATAGTCTGCTATGAATCTGGATTCTAGTTCCCCACTGTGGTGAATCAGCTAGGAGACAACACCAGCCAACAAGCAGCACAGCCAAGCTGTTGACTAAACCAAGATGTCCTCTTCCTCCCAAGAACGAAATACTCATTCACAAATATTTCTAAATCCCTCTTGTTAAACTAATCTGAATCTCTGTTTTTAAGGGCGTTTGTGATGTCTGCGCCATATGTCTGTAGGCTTGGTAAAACATAGAAACAATACACACATGTTTCATAATCTCTGACTAGTTAGACTAATCCAACTATTCTTGAGGGTAAAATGTAGTCCAAAACCGAAAAATGTAATCACAACATCCAATCTAATAACATCTGTTAACATCCAATCTGTTAAAAATATTAACATCAATCTCCCCTCAAGGCCCGACATCCTAACATCTGTCTGTAGCCTGTCTGTAACACAGTGATGAGGATTCACAGTTAACCCACCCACGTACTACCACACCACACCCAGCTCACTGCTGGTGAAACAGGGACGGCTTCTGCCTCCAAGGAACAGCAGATAGAAGACGTCTGTTTGGTTATCCCTGACGTGTCCCACTGCCTCTGGAGGCGGCAGGGGAACCAACCAGAGCTCTGACTCATCCCAGATCTGTGGAATTAGAGGGGGAGAAAGAGAGGGAGGGAGAGAGAGACATCAAAAGGGAGGGAGAGGGGAGGGAGGAAGAGACATCAAAGGGGAGGGGGAAGGAGAGGGAGAGAGAAAGAAAGAGGGAGAGAGAGAGATAGATGGGGAGCGAGAGGAAGGAAGAGAGAAAGAGGGAGATAGATGGGGAGAGAGAGGGAGAGTGAGAGGAGGGAGGGAGAGAGAGATAGATAGATAGATAGATGGGGAGAGAGAGAGAGAAAGAGAGAGGTGTGTGGGCGAATCCTCCTCCTCCTGTGTTTAATTCATAGCCTCAGGAGGGGAGAGAGGGGAAGGAGGGTAGGGATGGTGGGGGGGGGGGGTCGCCCACGCCACAATGCTGAGTCACGTGGCCTGAAATATTTCCCAAAATGTTTTTTTCCTAAACTGGTTTCTTTTGCCACTAAAAGATGTCATGAAGAACTCGTGGACAGGCTGGCCCGGAAGACCACGGTCACTGAGTCGGAGGTCAGTGTTGAAATGTTTGTGGGACCCCCCTGGTTACCCCGGTTACCCCTGGGGTCCACCATACTCATGGCAAACACGTCACCGGTACACTGTGTAAGACTGGGGGATACATTGAAAAGCACTCTATATTAAAATCAATGAGTTATCATAATTTATAATTATTAGAATTAACAAACCTAAAGATACTGGGTTCAATCCCCAATGTCCGCCCCCTAACCTGAATCCCCCTAGAGCAAGATGCCCCCTGACCCGAAGTACGATAACTAAGTACGACATACAATAAGTGCTTAAATTCAGTGCCAGGATGTACAACATACATCCTGGCGAGCTTTGAAGAAAAGTGTCTGCTACGATGCATTTATTTAATTTAAAACAATTGTGTTTTTGTTTCCCTGCAGATCCGTTCCAGTGTGCGGCAGATCCTGGAAGGCCTGGGCTATCTGCACCAGAAAGACATCGCTCACCTGGACATGAAGGTGCACTCATTACCACAGACTCATGGGCAGAAGACTTTATGTTACGTAACCGGTAGCAGCCCTTGTGCAAAGCTCCCCTAACGCTAACTCCCTTTGGATAGCAGCGTCTGCTCGATGACTAAATAGTAATAAAAAGTAAACTGTCAAACAGTATTCCTATGGAACCTAATTATATCTTTATTCGGGGTCTCAGCTGAATACTAACACCGGAAAATGCTTATTAGGTATATAAAATACAACCGATAAAATAAAGTAGCTACACTCGAGCTACATTAATACTTTCCAGAGACATAAACCGCATCACACTTCTGCACCATTTTTGACAGGAAAAATGTACTAATAAAATCAAATAAATAAAAAAACTAAATAAAACAAAAAAATAACTTATTTCTGTATGTTCACTTTCTCCCACAGCCAGAGAACATCGTGATGGCCGCGCCGGGCAGCGAGCAGATCCGAATCGTGGACTTCGGCAGCGCGCTGAAACTAAAGTCTCCCGGACAGCACTACTGCCGATACGGAACGCCCGAATACATTGCCCCGGAGATCGTCAACCAAACCCCCGTCTCCACAGCAACAGACATATGGTGAGCTGCCACCTGTGCGCGCCTGCTCAGAGCGGTTGGCCCCGCGGCTTTAAGAACATGACCACCACAGACACATCAAACATGACCTTTAATGTGCTGTTATCCTGCTCTCTATAATGGTTTATCATGTCCCCCGTTTTGCCTCTCTTTCTCTGTCTCTCTACCCTTCCTCTCTCTCTCCAACCCCTCTTTGTCATCCCCCTTTCTCTTTCTTTCTCACTGTGTCCATTTCTCTCCCTCTTCCTTGGTCTTTCTCTCACTCTTTCTCTCTTTCGCTATCCCTCTCTTTTTTCATCTATCCCTTTTTCTCCCTCATCTCTTTCTCTCTCTCTCGCATTCTTGCTATCTCTCTCCATCTCCCTCTTTCTCTCGCTCTGTCTCTCTGTCTCTCTCTCTCTCTCTCTCTCTCTCTCTTGATCTCTCTCTATCTCTCTAGGCCCGTCGGTGTGATAACCTATCTCTGGTAAGTGGTTTTCATGTTTTATGTATGACCTATACACAAATGTGTCTTAACATATTGTGTATCACCACCCACGTCTGAGATTATTGTTATAAATATTCATTGCTCTTGTCTGTGTCAATTGTATCTTAAGATAAGATTCAACAAGTCTAAGGATATCTTAAAGAAATTAAGAAAATCTGTGAATTTGGGCATCACAGCAGAAGGGCAGTGGGGAAGCAATAATAAGCAATGAGAATAAAATATCAATGAACATTTTAAATAAGAAAGAGAATGCAAATCTAATCTTAAAATATATATCCTCATAGATGTATCAAGTGGTAGTAGTGGTACATTTTGGTGTTATTGACCGTTGAGGTAAAACCGATAAAGTGAAATCGGTTTTACCGCTAAAGTGTCCACCACATTCCTGAGAGACGTTCTTGACCAAGCCGTCCGCCAAACAAGGAAACCATCGTATACCAGGTCAGGTTTGACACGAGTCTCATGTTTGCCCCAAGTTTCACGGCCGCCGTGTCGCGTGTGTTTCAGCCTGACGGGTGTGTCGCCGTTTGCCGGCGAGAACGACCGCGCCACCGCACTCAACGTGCGCGGCTACAACGTGGCGTTCGAGGAGGCCATGTTCTCCGGCCTCTGCAAGGAGGCCAAGGGATTTGTCATCAAGCTGCTGGTGGCGGACCGACTGTACGTTCCTCTGCCCTCACACTCGAGTTCAGGAGTGGTTGTGGTGGTTGTTGTCACACCGGGATAAGGAGGATTGTTTTTCAGACTAGAAAAGATTCTATCCTTTTAACATGCTCTGCACATGCAGAGAGTCGCCAAAGAGGAAATGTCAATAAAAGAAGGAAGTAAGCGTACTGTCAGAAAGACAGCCCTCTGGAGCCCAATCCCCCTGAAATTATGATTATGATGGTTACTTAAACAAATGTATTTGTTGTTATGTATACCTTAGAAAACACATAGCCTCCAGGGGTCTTGAGTAGAAAGTTAAAGATGTAGGAATTTGAATTACAACAATATATATAATTTTCTAGATTATTTAGATTTGGGAAATAAGATATACACATATTATTATGTAATAGTGCATATGTGCATATCCATGTCCTTCTTTCCCCCTTACAGGCGACCCACCGCAGTGGATTGCCTGCAACATCCTTGGTTTAAGGTACATTATGAGTTTGGGACACAACAGCCAACAACTTTAGGGGAGCCGCTATCTAATATAGAAGGGGACTGCTTCATACCTGTGGTGTGGAACAATCGGCATCACGCCGCGATATTCAGTCTCAATTGCACCGATTTGGAAAAATGGTGTTGATCCGATGTTTTCACTGAAAAGGAGTTGATGATGCAGTTCCGGATTTTTTCAAAACAGGCATATGAAGCGGTTTACTCTCTAATATTAGGAAAAAGCAGAGTGTGGTGGTTCCCCTCTAATCCCACTTTTTGGACCATGCTGTAGATAACTTCTCGATTTTTCTTTCCATTTTTTGCATCACAGTCCTCCAACAACAAAAACATCAACACAACGATGCTGAAACAAGTCATCTCTCGAAGACGCTGGCAGGTAGGACAAACTGGACCAAAACGACATCGCCATGTTTAATATATTGTATGATGGTCAAGCTATTGATGATCAAAAGCAAGCTTTGAGTACTTGCTAGCTAGCCTGGTCCTACCAGACTCTCGTACTTTTCATTTGCACAGAGAGTCTGGCCTCTCTTTATTGACAAACGTTAACTCACTTGAAGACGGGTGTTTGTTGGAGTTTAAAACTATTGGATCTGCCCAGTGCCACTCTGGATCTGCCATAACCAATCGCTAACGTTTGGCTACAACTCAAACTAGCGCACAACCTCAACGTCATTGTTCTCAGCCACTCCCTCTGTTCGCTGATTGGACCGGCAAAATATGGGCGGAGAAAACCCACGAAATTACCGCAAACCTAGACGTAGTACTAAAGGGAAATGAAAATCGAGCAGCGTATTTAAGTACGTAGGCAGGTGGAGCCAGGCTACTTGCTAGCATCAGTATCATCCTAAAGATTCATATTTCTTTACATTCACTCACGCTATTCCGTCTCCGATGCAGCGTTCTCTGATCAGCTACAAATCCAAGATGTCGATGCGGACCATCGCGGAACTCCTGGATGACTCCTCCACCCACGTGTCCATCGCCGTCGGCCGGTGCCGTAAGGATGGGTCGCCGCCAGCCTCCTCGTCCTCCGACGACTCGGATGAAGACGTGGATGAGCTGCCCTTCATCCCCATGCCACTCTCTATGGTCTTTTCCGGCTCCAGGGTCTCCCTGAACGAAATCCCCGGCGACGAGGACGCCGCCGAGGGGTCGGGGTGGAGCGGCATGGAGAGGGCCCGGTCGAGCGACGACCGGAGGCTGGCCGCCGGGAGGGTCGGGGGAGGAGCCAACAACAGCGGCACAGAGGACAAAGACCAAGAAGAAGAGGAGGATGTTTCCGCCGAGCATAAAGAGGGGAAACCGAGGCGAGCTCCCCTCCAAAAGGGCTCGAGTGTGGAGGCCCCAGATGACTCGCAGACCAGGGCGAGGCGAGCGACCATGCGGAGGGGCAGCTCGGCCGACTCGGCCCTGCTCCTCCAGATGGCCCCGGAGGTGGGGGGTGACGACGTGGAACCCCCAGATGCGGCCAGCAAGAAGAGCCTGAAGAAGGCCGTCTCCATGGAGCTTCCCAACCGCAGCCCGAGTCCCGGGGCGTCCAAGCTGAGCCAGGAGGACTACGCCCTGAAGCTAGAGCTCATGAGGCAGCGGCTCCTGAGGGGGGGCGGCGGGGACAAGAAGATGAGCGGCCTGCGGGGGCCCCTGTTCGAGACGCTCGGCATGGACGACGAGGACAGGAGGACCAGGTCCCTGGACCAGAACCCCAGGAGGTCACGGGCGGCGCCGCCCGTGCTCACGAGGTCGGTTTCCTCGGAGGCGGCCACGGAAGAGACGCCGAGGACCAGGGTGTTCAGGAAGAGCACCTCCTTCACCCAGGGCGACTCCGAGCCCATGCCCCTGCACCGGAGGCACGGAGCCCCCCTGGAGATCCCGTCAGCGAAACAGGGCAGCGTAGAGCCGAAGAAGCTTGTAGAAGCCACCTCGATGTCGGCGCTGGTGGAGCCAATGCGGCTCGACGCTTCACAGTCCTCGGCGTCAGAGGCCACAAGGACCCTCGGGAAGGAGGACCAACAGGAACCGCAAACCAAAAACCTGGAAGGCAAACCAACCGTAGGGGAAAAGATGAATGCTAAAGCGGACGAACAGAGAGAGAGAGGGACCAAACACAGCACAGAGTCCGCCGAAGAGGAAGACCGGCCCATGAGTTTGCAATTGCCCAATAAGTCAATCTCGACAATAGGGCCTAGGATTGTCATTTGGGGAGATGATGAAGAGGAAGAACCGAGAGGTAACCTGGAAGTGAAGAAGGAAACGTCAAAGCATGAATCTCCTGCCGCTATACCTACACCCACTAAACCGACGTCCGCGTATGCAAGCGTCATGCAGGCGTTCGTTGGCCCGTCGACGGAACCAGACCCCGACCAAGCCATAGTTTCCAGGGGTTCCACTACTTCCTTAACCAAAGACGGCGAACTCGGCCCTTTGTTACCAGAACACTCCGCGGTGTTCGCTAAAGTGGCAACCGCCGACCTCACCACCCCTCACCAGCCTCTGCTCAGAACCGACATCAAAGACATAGACTCTGAAGAGGTGTTCCAGGCCAGGTTCAAGAAACGCGAGTCCTCGCTGACGCGCGGTCTACGCAAACTGACCCGGAACAAATCGGAGGAGAGATCCCCCGTGCCGAGCCTGCAGGCCGGCGAGGGGGAGGAGGTGTACCGTCCCGGGCCGAGGGGCGCCCCTCTGGAGATGGTGGCCAAGGGCTTGGAGGAGAGGTCCAAATCGGTTGCGGATCTGCGGGAAGGCGAGAAGGAGGGTCTGAGTCTCATCGGGAGGTTCTCCATGCGGGCCAAGCGGTCCTCGTCTGTCGATAAGAAAATGGAGAAACCGGTCGGGAATAGAGAAGAGAAGGAGCCGGAGTCTTCGGCCAGTAAACAGAGGAAGGCCTGGGCTTTTGGCCGCAGTAAGTCTCTGGACACCAAGGAGCTGGAGCACGCCGGAGCACCACAGAGGCGCCTCAGTGAGAAAGAACCAAGCAAAGTAGAAGAGTCGTCCGTTTTGGCCATGCGGCGCAAGTTTGAGTCCAAGGTAGCTGGGATCTCGGCCAAAATCAGAGCCCAGTCAGAGGAGAGGAAGGAAAAAGAGGTCAAGAGGCGCCCCGATGGTGACGGTGTCCAGAAAGATCTCAAGACGGTCAGCGATTCCCCGGTCCTGGCGATGAAGAAGAAGTTTGAGAACAAAGAGTCTGTGATTGCCTCTAAGATCCGCAGTCAGTCAGAAGAGAGGAGTGGGGAGACGGAGACGCAGTCGGAGGGGAAGAGAACCCCTCTCGTCCCACGCCATCGCCATACCCAGTCCGAGGGCCGGGGCCTCAAGGAGATGGGCATCCCCGAGAACCAGCTGGCCCAGCAGACGGGAACGGCCGCCGCATCCAAAGAGTCCTTTGAGTCCGTTTCCAACATTAACTCAGAGAAGAAACCCTGCCGCACTCCGGAGGGTGACCGACGGTCTCGCTGGGACCGCTGGGGTTTGACCAGGGGCAAAAAGGACAAAACGCCGTCACAACCGGAGCTTTCAGAGCCTTCTTCCATCCCCAAAGAAGACAACGCCTTGACCGCCAAACAGAGGCAGAGTCGCACCTCCTCAGACTTTCCCCCAGTGTTTCACATCAAGCTGAAAGACCACGTCTTATTGGAGGGGGATCCTGTCACTCTCAGCTGCCTTCCAGCTGGCTGCCCGCCTCCCAAGATCACATGGATGAAGGGTAGGGTAACATGATATTCTGGGTAACAAGTAAATGGCAGTACATGGTGCACATTGACTGTTATATCTCCTAAATCAGTGATTCCCAACCTTTTTTGTTCCAAGGACTGGCATATACATAAAAAGATTTAGAGGACTGGTAGTCAATTTGAATGCCTTAATTTTATGATCCATAATTTTTAAACAAAGGATGTAGATGTCTTTTAAGATGTTTTATGTGTCATATTCACAACAATTAAAGCCCCAGTAATGAAATACTTGAATCTCAGGCTCCCTTCAACAATGCAATAAGATATTTATTATTTATTTGATATATAAAAGAAACACAAGAAAAGTCACCTGAGACTTAAATAAACACAAAAGTAGTGCAAAGACATGCATTTTCGGTGCTTAATTTATAGTGGTTTAGTTGCATATTGATCGATTTTATGTCTATGTGTTGGAGGAAAAAACATGACTCATATAGTGTGTTATCAAAAATATATTTTTTTATTATTTTCTGGAAATATTTCAAGGCCCTGTACTCATGGGTCCGGCATATGGTAATTGCTGTCCTAAATGACACTTTTTCCCACAGGAATAGTGAGTGGTACCTGTATAGCCCCTGAAGTTCTGCCTGGGCGCTGGGGTCCTGAATGGCTATGTGTCCCCCCACCTTTACAGATAGGAAAGCAGTGGAGGTGGATAACAGGATCAGCCTGATCTCTCATCCAGACGGCAGGCAGCTGCTCTTGATCATGAAGACCAACCAGAAAGACGCTGGACTTTACGAATGTGTGGCTACAAACACCTTGGCCGCCATCACCAGTTCCTGCACGCTGTGTCTCGCTTGTAAGTCAACTCTGGAGCCATTAGGATGTAAGCTGTACGATTATGCACAGAACGAGATTTAGTAAATTCCAACAGAGCCTTTTTCATTCCGCTCCTCACATTTCAATTAAGTGAAAAGAAAACAGTTCCATTCAACGAACCAGAACATATTAGGCTCCACTGAGCACACAGAACTTATTGACAAACGGCAGTTTGTCTTTCATGGTGATATTTGTCTTGCTAATGTGACACAACAATGCAAATGTGCGATAATTGAATTTCAATTAGGAGCGGGGAAACTAATTAATATTGATGCAGCAGTAAAAAAATGCATAATGTTCTTGCATGGTTGCTTAGCTTAATGGCTTGTTTCTCTATCTGCCTTTCGCTTCATACATCACGACCCATGAGTTACTATTACGGCGTTGGATATGAGATAGAGGCTGAATCCTCTATCAGAGTCTGTCCATCAGAGCAGTTCTTCCTCCTTATCTACTACACCAACGTGTGTTGTCACCGGCTTTTTGAGTGTTTAATAAGACTGCCAAACAATGGTGCTCCTATGCTCACAATGGTGGATTTTCCAGAGAAACGCTGAAGGCAGATTCTCAGATTCTCACTACTCACTACATTTACTTCTACTAAGCTGACCTTTAATCTTCTCCCCTGCCCCCTGGTAACCACCGTTACCCCTTGTCCAGGTGTACCTAAGCGACCAGGAACCCCTGAGGTCCCGCAGGTGTACAACAACACAGCCCTGGTGCTCTGGAAGCCAGCCACTGATGGCAAGTCCCCCTGCAGCTACATGCTGGAGAGACGGACTGAGGGTGAGCGCTCCGGCTATAGTTATACACACCCCTATATCATAGAACGCTAACCACTCTAGCGTGTTATATAAAATGATGCAGCGCATGAAGCTAATTAATGTTGTGAATGATGTGGCACATGATGCTAACTGATGTAGCACATGAGGCCAACCAATGTTGTGAATGATGTGGCACCTGTGGGGTATACTACGAACCTCGCTGAACATACCCAGGCTTTCTTGGGCGATCAGAGTTAAATGGTACTACGAAGCTCACTTAGGATATGATTAGTCAAGCCAGGTTTTCTGCTTTAGGTTCAATGCGCGTTCACGTGAAAGGGGTGTTTATCGCGTCATTTTTCTCACCTTTACAACCTGGATAGATCAAGCAGTCTATATAAAGGCGTATAAGTGAAAAGATTCTGCATATTGTCTATAAAATAACTATGCCAAATGCAGAATTGTTCGCCATTAACCCCAATAGAATGATGATGATTTCAAAATGCATAAGCGAATAAGTGAATAAGCATTCCATATGCATGAGAATAGGGACTTTTTAAGCTTCACATAAATGCGTGTCACTTGGGAGTCTAACCCTCCGCGCAGGAATTCAAGACTCACGCGCTACCTCCACTCTACCACTCTCTCACAGAGACACAATGCGCAACAGTAAGCATTGTCTATATAAGGTCCAACAAGGACGATCAAATAGCGAATACCCTCTGATGAGAACCTGTATCTCTCATGAAGAATATTCTCAGGCAATGCCAAGGGATTGGTCCCGAAAGAGCCTCTGTCGGAGAGACCCCTGTACGATAGGCTTCGAGGTCCACGGGAACACCCATTAATGGTGACACCATTGTCAAAAGAGGGGCTAGGAAGCTGCGCACGCCGATCTAACCCGATAGTTTTAGCTGAAAACCTGTAGAGGCCCCTTGACCAGGGGCCTCTACAAATTCTCTTTTTTGCATAGGAAATTTCCTTTCCTATGGAGATGACCCGGAAGTGCTTGGAGGAAAGGTGGTTTGAATTCTAAAAATGCTTAGGAAAGGAGCCTCGACGCTTCCTTTAACCCTCCTTTAGCATAGGTTACTTCTGAGCAACCTTTGCGAAAGGAAAGGAGATAGTGGTATCCCATAATCCTTTACGGCGGCAATATTTAAAGCAACATGCCACGACGAAGTTTACCCACCCTACGCGAAGACGCATGAGAGACGCGGTAAAGCAGAAGAATAGAAGAGAAGAAAATACAATTGATAATAATTGATACAAATTCCAGAAAAATAATTATTTGAATATAAATTAATTCATTTATTGCTGGCTAGTAAGCACATAAAATACACCATAAGAAAATAAAATGCCAACTTCACATTTAAGAAAGACTACTGGGGGCAGTTAATTTCACCATCAACATAAGTTGAAATTCTGGTTCACACCCTGGTCGCATCGCATTTGGACTACTGCAACTCTCTCCACTTTGATTCAACTGCTAAGTCCATACATAAACTACAACTGGTACAAAACTCTGCAGCCCGTATCATTACTAAAACCCCCTCCATCAGTCACTAACACCTGTCCTGCAGCAACTCCATTGGCTCCCCATCAAATATTGCATCATGTACAAGATCCTGCTTCTCACTTTCAAGGCCATCAACAATCTTGCCCCTCAGTATCTTACCGAGCTCCTCCATATCAAGACACCCACCCGTTCTCTCAGATCGTCTTCCTCCATCCAGCTTACTCTCCCACCTGCTCGCCTGGTTACCATGGGGTCAAGAGCATTCAGTCGCTCAGCCCCCCACCTTTGGAACTCTCTGCCTCATGACATCCAACACTCATTATCACCTTCAAATCTCACCTGAAAACGTATCTATTCAGCCAAGCTCCCTTTAAGTCAGTTGCATTCTTGGGACTGGAATGACCACACTGTTTTTCTCTTGTACACTGTTTTATTATGTTGTTGTTGTTGTTGTTGTTTTTTGTTTGCTCTTATTAATGTTTGATTTTGTAAGGTGACCTTGAGTGTCAAAAAAAGGCGCCCATAAATAAAACGCATTATTATTATTATTAAGTTTAGCCTCTTTTTTTCACATGTGAATTGGAATTCAAGTGGCCTAAAATATTCCCGTTGGCCAAGTCCGACCTAAGTGATTCGCACTGTTTGCGGTAACCTGATTGAAATCAATATGACAAGAACGCATGGATCAAAGAGCGCTTGTTGTAGTCAATCTTCGGAAAATTGTAGTTTCACACTAGAGACGCTAGAGGTCGGCAATACCCGCCGTCGCGCAATGACGTCGGTTAGGAACAGTGGAGTCTAATTCATTTTAAACAGTGCTGTCTTTTCACTGCGATCAAGTCAGCCGTCATTCGCTCATCCGCGGTTAAGACAGCCGTCACACAAAATCTTTGTGCGCCTTTAATCTAAACAGCCTTTGTGTGGTATCTCGCAACGTTTTCAAAATAAAACCCTTCACCTACGTTTGTGTGGTATAATTGTGTCTATAAGCACGTTCATGGTCCTGGTGATAACGAGACGGCTTGCCAGTGATGACGCTCACGCGTGTTTCCGACAGCGGATGTTGATGTGCACTGCGGTGGGAATCTAAAAGTTCTTCACAGCAGGTTTTTTTATCCAATAAAAAAGTCAGAACTAAACAGAACGCCTTTATTTCCTTGTAGCCTATCACCTACTATCCTTTTTCTTTTATTTATGAGAATCACATTGTATTGCCACTGTATGGAAGGCCCTTACCCTTATCTAGTGCTGGTTTACCAGTACACAACGTTTAAAACTCGCAGTCGATGCCAACAGACGGTTGCAACGTCAATCAAAAGTATGTGATATGATGGTTTATTATTTTATATTGAGTAAAACGTTGATGTTCCGCCATGTGCATGCGGTTCACTAGTAAACCCTACATCACCAACTGGGCAACTCTGTTATCATAATCTGGCCCCTGTTGCCGAACGGAAGTGGAATCATAAGAAATTTCCCACGCCGCGAAAATGTTTCCCCCATCATTTCCAGCGATGTGAACGCACCATATACCTCACTTCAAAGTGCTAACAATGCAATTTGCAACGGCCAAAATATGCATATGTGAGGTTTTCAAAGGGCATTTTCTCAAAATCTGTGAAGTACAGTCACATGGTTCCGTGTGTACAAGTAGTCAGTACAAACGGTTAATATGATCATATTGGTCAGTGCCGGAACTTATGTATAATTTGTCTATAGCTCACTTGAAAGTGCTAACATGATGCAATTTTCAAAGGGCAGAATATGCATATGTGAGTTTTTCAAAAGACATTTTCTCAAAATCTATACAATAAAATCATATGGTTCCGTGTGCACAAGTAGTCAGTATAACGGTTAATATGGTCATATCAGTCAGTACCGGAACTTATGTATAATTTTGTCTATACCTCTCTTCAAAGTGCTAACATAATGCAATTTGCAAAGGCCAAAAAATATGCATATGTGAGGTTTCAAAGGACATTTTCTCAAAGTCTGTACAGTAAAATCAAATGGTTCAGTGTGTACAAGTTGTCAGTACAACAGTTAATATGGTCAAATCAGTCAGTGCCGGAACTTATGTATAATTCTGTCTATAGCTCACTTCAAAGTACTAACATAATGCAATTTGCAATGGCCAAAATATGCATATGTGAGGTTTTCAAAGGACATTTTCTCAAAAACTATAAAGTAAAATCACATGGTTCCTTGTTTACAAGTAGTCAGTGTAACACTTTGTATGATCATATCACTTACTGCAAGAACTTTTTCTCTGTCAACAAGTTTGGATTAATAAAGTATACATCTAGAAAGTGCTGTGTTCTTTTTGGAGAAGTCTGCTGAGTCAGGATCGCTTTAACTCACTTTATTTGGTAAAGGTTTGGACTAGTCTCTATGAAGCAAAAGAAGGGAAATTGTATAGGCACGGGTGGAGATACACTTAGTGGGCCATTCTGAAGGATGCGTTACCTGGAGCATTCTAGCCCCCTGGGGTGTGTGTTGTGACTTATCTACTGGGCAAGCGTGGACTCAGTTATGTGCTCTGATTGGCTAAGCATGGTGCTGAACTCCCGCCTCCTGGACACTTTTAAACAGGGTGTCAATTATTCTGGCGCATAACGCCGCCGATAACTCCTTGGCACACAGCAGTGAGGCCAATGCAGCTGCGAAGACAAAGAGAGGGGAGATGGTGGCTGGGGTTCATGGGATGAGGTGCAAGTTGCAGCAGCGGACCGAGAGAAATGGAAAGGTTCTGTAAAGGCCCTATGTGTCACAAGGCACTTGGAGGACAGGTAACAGGTAACATCTATCTATTTGCACAGCTGACACAGCCATTGCTTTCTCTTAAAGGTCCCATGGCATGCTACTTTATGGATGCTTTAATATAGATATTATTGGGCCCCTAACACTGTATTTGAAGACGCTCAAAATTCAGCCGTGGTGCAGAATTACAGCCACTACTGGCCAGTCGCACATTGAGCTTTCCCCAAACGCG
Source organism: Pollachius pollachius (assembly GCF_949987615.1). Lineage (NCBI taxonomy): Eukaryota > Metazoa > Chordata > Actinopteri > Gadiformes > Gadidae > Pollachius > Pollachius pollachius. Next base: position 23,586,015 of record NC_136937.1, on the reverse strand, counting down.
CCGTTTCGGTGTCTGTAGCTTTAATGCAAATGGTGAGGAGAGAGGCGGCTCAAGGAGGAGGGTGGGGGTGTGGTCCTGAGCAGCTTGCGGCCACGGTACCATGCGCTATGTTTACAGTGGATGTATCGCAATGGCGAGGCGCACACAGCCTTTGGCCGTGTTCTGTAAATATTCTAGAACACTCGGGGCACTCCCGCGGGAATCCTGGAGCTCTATATCTCAATAATATCATATTATAAATAGATATCTATATCATATAATATATATTATCACGGCCAAAAGCTATGTGTGCCTCAAGACCTTATGAATCTCAAACGACTGCGTCGGGTTCTCCGGCGTCTCTGGTTCTTCCACTTCCACATCAATCTGAAGTAGACTGAACCGCGACATGGAGGAGAAAGGGATTGTTGCCCGCGATTGTGTCCGCCGGAGCCCCGCTATCGAGGTACCACCGCTTCCGAAGCGGGCAGCGTGTCTCGCGGCGGTGGTGCCTCGCGGCAGCGGGCAGCAGGCAGCGGGGCTCCGGTGGGAGACAATCGCGGGCAACAATCCCTTTCTCCATTTAGCGGTTCATGTAATTCAGGAAGGCAAAGCCAAAGTTCCTTTCCTCCCAATTCCTTCTCAACCATGGCTGAGATAACCTCCACTACGAGTCTCGTTGTGGAAATACCAGAGACGTCAGAGAACCTGACGTGTTATGCGCCATAACACCAACAGCAGAACGGTTATCCAAATAACAAAGAAATGTACAACACTTGCGTTACAGTGTGTTTATTCACACACACACACAAACACACACGTGACATTCGCACGGTCGTAGCTCATTGTCTCTACCGCAATGGCGAGGAGCACATAGCTTTTGACCGTGTTCTGTAAATATTCTAGAACACTCCGGGTGCTCCGGCGGGAGTCCTGGAGCTCTATATCTAAATAATACATACTATACATAGATAGGGATATCATATAATAATAATAATAATATATAGCATCACGGCCAAAAGCTGTGTGCGCCTCCAGGCGATATTATGAATCTGAAATGACTGCGTCGGGTTCTCCGACATCTCTGGTTCTTCCACTTCCACATCAATCTGAAGTAGACTGAACCACGACATGGAGGAGAAATTGCCCGCGATTGTCTCCCGCCGGAGCCCCGCTGGCGGGAGACACACGTGGCGCTCGCACGATCGTAGCTGATTTTTTCGTTGGCGGGCCAAATTCTCTGGGCGGGCAAGGCAGAGAAAGGGGAGGTAGCTTGGCCCCTTATGACGACATATGGGGCCAAGCTACAAGCAAACATTCCAAATCAGCGTGCCTGAAAAAAATATGCATATTTTGGCCTTTGCAAATTGCATTATGTTAGCACTTTGAAGTGATCTATAGACAAAATTACACATAGGTTCCGGCACTGACTGATATGACCATATTAACCGTTGTACTGACTACTTGTACGGAACGTTGTGATTTTACTGTATAGATTTTGAGAAAATGTCTTTTGAAAACCTCACATATGCATACTTTGGCCTTTGCAAATTGCATTATGTTAGCACTTAGAAGTGGTCTATAGACAGAATTATACATACGTTCCGGCACTGACTGATATGACCATATTAACCGTTGTACTGACTACTTGTACACAAGGAACCACGTGATTTTACTGAATAGTTAAATCCTTTGAAAATGTAGAAAATGTCCTTTGAAAACCTCACGTGCATACTTGGTCCTTTGAAAACCCTTGTTTGTTGTGAACATTTTCACGCCAATCTGGTAGCATTCGCAGCAATCCACACAAACACACAACTGTAGGTGAAGGCTTTTATTTTGAAAACGTTGCAAGATACCACACAAAGGCTGTTTAGAGTATGAGCGCACAAAGATTTGTGTGACGGCTGGCTTGACTGCGGATGAACAAATGATGGCTGACCTGACCGCAGTTGTCTTTTCCAATGTTCAAAAGGAAACACCTTTTCATCTCTCCTTGACCCGATGACGTTTTCCACAAAGGTTAAGGAAAGGAGGCATAAAAAGGTTAGGAGATTTGACTATTCGTAGAGGCCCCAGGTTTGATTGTGAGCATAAGTCACCATGGTGATACAGTGACGCTAAAAGAGATCGACTTTCGTGCCCCAGCTAACCCAGGCTTTGAGCGCAACATACCTCGCTAACCCACTAATCGAGGTTCGTAGTACAGGCCACTGATAAAGAAAAATACCATGTATTTCAAAAAGTTTTTTTATATTTTTTTCTGTTTCTGAAACGAGAATCAAATGACCAAATATGTAAGGGATAATGTAAAGAACACCGGTCATTATCGGGAAAATAAGCCCCGACAGGGCGAACAGGACACCGACGCGCAGCGGAGGTGTCTTGCTTCGCCCTGAAGGGGCTTATTTTCGATAATGACCGGCGACGTTCTATACATTACCCCGCTTATTACACGGCTAATTGCCAAAATGAATAAATAACCTCATCGCTTAGCAACTGAAGACGCTGGGGTTGACAAGTTACCGGACTACTTGCGGAGTGATACCAAAGACATCATTAGAGGCAAAAAGTCATTTGTTTTCCTTAACAGTAGTCGATTATACTTAGCAACGGCGAATTAGGTGAGTGCTGCATGCAGCGCTCAACTATTGTTCTTCATAAGTTTTATTCTTTTTCTTTTTCTTTCTTATTCCCTGCAAACTTTGGGACCTATCTCCTTCCTCAATTTTTCACCTAGAGACTCATCTAGGTGTCTCTTCACCTAGAGACACCTAGAGACTTTAAAATATTCAGAATAGCTTGGAATCGCGCACTTCTTTTCAGATATTCTACTTTTAAAATACTATCTTTATTTTAACGTGGGAGTCAATTCATACTTTGCATGTGACGTCACGACGACTGGCTGGCGGGCAAGAACAATGTTCTCTAGCAACGAAACTTAGTAACCTAATCAAGGATCTCCCAGGACATTGCCAGTTTTACCAAACAAAACAAAAGTTCGTATTTTGAGGTGAAAACGATATGCCAGATAGTTGTTGTGCGATTGGATGCACTAACCGCTGAGGAGTGAAGCCGTGGTTATGTTTATACTGGATCCCATCCAAAAAGGAGAAAAACTGTATTATTGTCTATAAGATTAGAATTTGCAATAAGTAATATATATTGTTTAATTACACATATAATTACAATTTTTTCAAAATAAAAATAACCTTCCTTCTGCCGTCATGGCGATCGCCAGTGTTGCCAGATTGAGTGGGAATTCTGGCCCAATCTGGCAACACTTTCTGAGGCGTCACTAAACGATCCTTAACAGTTTTATTTCAGAGTGCAGCTAAAACCTCAGCTGCGCTGGAACTTCAGAAATGCTTGAGAAAATGTAACTTGTGTGGATGCTACCGCATTCCTTGGTCAATACAAGAGCTACTTAAAAGTTATTTGATTCAGAAAAAAAGCTATATGTTGATCGTTTTGCGGGTAGCTAGCTAAATAGTAACTCACCTTTGCTTTGATTATGAAGATATTCCTGTTTTTCACCTTACGACAACGTTGTTAATCCACCCAATCTTGAAAAAAAGTTAGCTAACCATACTTTTTTAGGCTTTCATTTTTTGTGTGGTGTAAGGTGACGGATTCTCTATAATTTAAGTCTGGTCGAGACGTTGCGAGCTTCAAAGCAATGAACACATCAGCGGGTGCTGTGTATGGATCACAAGTTACGAGTATGTTTATCTTTTCCTAATATCTAATTTGAACATTTTGTGACACATGGTCTAAATAGTCCATTGATTGTATTATTAGAAATCTGCAAGGCTGCAATTCCCCTTGCTGGCCGCTGTTCGTCGCCATTTTGTCGGCGTTTGTTGCCCTCTAGGTAGCTATGGTAGTCACGTGACTGCAAAGTATGAATTGGAGTGAATGGAGATATCTACTTCTGGGCCCCTTGAATCGACGGACCCGTACACAGCCCGCTTAAACAGCTGCAATACCAAGCTTGGCCGCTGAGCACTGGTGGATTGCGGAAGTATGCACTGTTCCCGAGGGCTTGGATGTAGCACATGAGGCTTACTGATGCTGTGAATGATGTAGCACATGAGGCTAACATATCTAGCACATTGCATAGCTTGATCCGTTTACCTACGGCTTGGGGATTTGACTCGATGCTAAGAAAAGGAAAAATATTTAGTGATTCATTAAATAGTTGTATTATTCATTAAAATTACAAATGATCAATTAATAAAACAGGCCAATATAAAAATAAATATTTACTAGCTCTTAGGGTTAGGGGGGTTTTGGATTTAAACTCATATCTGATTGTATTTTTATAAACGTTTGGCAATTAATTAGTGTAGTTGCTCCCTTATTGATTAATATATGCTCTGATTGTTCTCAGCTGTACTTTGTAAATCGCTTTGGATAAAAGCATCTGCTAAATGACTCAATGTAAACTGAAACTACGTGGGTCATTTTGTCCGTTAAATAATGAAAAGGTGTACTTAACTTTGATCATTACCTTGGTGTTGCCAGCAATTAATCTCTGTTAAAGGGGAACTACGCAACTTTGGCCACACTTCTTCGCTGTTTTCTTGGTTTGCGCTCGCATTGAGCTCCCCCTACAGCTTCAGGGGAGATATTTTACAACACTGTCGTAACAACTCGTTGACGACCCTTCCCCATCCACTTCTACGCTAGCCATGTGCATTCGTTTTCAAAGAAGCCGGCGAATGCGTGGAGCCATGTCCGAGGTAGATGTTCATAAAGAGTAGACAAGGTTATATATTTTAAAAGGGTGTATGTGTTACTGTTAAGTGTAGTACTATTGTACGCCCTTACTCATCGTGTCCATTAGAGGGCAGCGTTGAATTTACCCCTGTGTTACCTGAGACCTACACTACTTGTTCCGGTGTCTGAGTTTATTACATGTGATGATGTCGAGGAGATTGGCAGCACAGCTGCCTTACTCCCGCCTGTAGATATAATAAATATGCCTACAAGGCTAAAGGTAAAATGTGTCTGATGAGAGTTCGATTACATCTCCACCGCAACGCACTAAGCTCATCAGGTTATGGGCCCAGGAACGCAAGTCTAGAGCAACAACAAGGTAACAGAAGTAAGAAGAACTGTTAGCCAAGAGAAGCTACTAGACGAGCCTGGATAAAGATGGCGCAGAGAGACCCCCGCGAAAATTGAGGACTCTACAAGCAACAGCCTGAGCAACGTCTTGGAGATTGCGAACTATAAAAAGAATAAAAGTGAAAATGGCCGGAGCAGGAACGCTACAACAGGCAACATCCTTGTCTTCAATGGAACAGAAGATAAGTATGATCCATGGGAAACGAGATTCCTTTGCCGCTTACACATTCTGAAGCTGAAAGACACCATTTTGAGAGAGTCCGCTGGCGAGGCTGCCATAGCTGCAGATCCGGCGAAGAATGCAGATTGTTATGCTCAACTAGTGAATGCACTAGATGATAAGAGCCTATCATTGATAAGACATGACGCCGCTGATAATGGAAGGAAAGCCTTGAAATTATTAAGAGAACATTATTCTAGAAAAAGCAAGCCCAGGATTCTAAACCTGTACACTTCATTGACCACCATACAAATGGAAGGGAAGGAGACTGTGACTGATTATATGATAAGGGCTGAGAATATAATTTCAGCTCTTTGTGATGCAGGAGAGAACATGAGTGACGGGCTGCTTGTAGCCACCATTTTGAATGGACTGCCAGACTCATTCAGACCACTGGCTGTCCACGTAACACAAAATGAGGACAACGTGACATTAAAGGACTTCAAGAGAAGACTGAGGGTCTATGAAGAATCTGAGAAGATGAGGACAACCGGACCAGCAGACAGCGTGATGAAGACCATGATGAAGACTAGCACAAAGCAAAGGAAACAAGGCACCAAGACACACTGGAAGGAAGGGGAAGCCACTCTGACGTGTTACAAATGTGGAGAAAAAGGACATATCAGAACCAGGTGTACCAAGAAAGTGTGGTGCAGTCACTGCAAGAGCAACACACACGCAGAGTCTCTATGCAGGAAAAAGGGAAAAGACGGAGCAAGAAAAGTTGCAGAAGAAGAGGACATCGACGACGGGGATCAATGTTTCATGGCCAAGCATGCAACCAACGAGAGGCCATCTGTCAACGTGAAGAAGAAAGGGATAATGGTGGACGCCGGAGCGACATCTCATATTGTGAACGACATCGCCAAGTTCAAGAGCTTTGACAACACATTCCAGCCCGACACCGATTCTATCGAGCTGGCGGATGGGACCAAGTGCAGTGGGATGGCGCAACGCAGAGGGACGGCACTGATCTACCTGCTAGACAACGAGGGACGACAACAAAGAGCGCAGCTACAGGAGGCACTGTATATGCCAACCTACCAGGGATGGACTGGGACAAAAATTTGGCCCGGGACTTTGGGATGGAGAGGCCTTTTATGAGACCGCGGGAATAGCGTGCGTAGAATTTTGCCACGGTGTAAAATAATAAAAACTAGTCCTTATCCGTGGATATGTGCATTGCAACTGCATGTCAATGTTGGGATGTGCATGTGTTTAGAATATTGTGAAATATTTTATAAGCAATCTTGTCCATGTACAAAATATTAGAAATTGCATGTGCCTAGAAAGGTAAATCAAAGCTGAAAATGATCTAAATAGTGCAAGATACAATTATTTTAGTGGAAAAAAATTGTCATACACATACACATTGTCTGCTGGTTACTGCTTCACATAAATCACTAATCAAGCTTTTTTTTAACCAACGTTTGCATTGACAAATTAGAAAAATGGCTCTGTCAGTCTCTGGCCAGGTATATATTGAGGGGCTATGCAACATTTCAGAGTGATAGGTCAAGCCATTTAGGAGAAAAATTAGGACACACACACAGACAGACAGACTTTCCTTAATTGATATAGTTGGATTTATATAGTTAGAGAAAACAAACAGCTGGTCATCAAAATAATCTGGATGTAGTCGCTCTGCTTCCTCTCTGCTGGACCCTGAATCTGCCGGTGTAGAGCTACATCTGCATGAAAATGACAAGTCACAAATAATTCTAATTTAGCAGGCCAATACATTAAAGGCAATAGTGGAAATTCTCTTAATTTATGTTTTTTTATAATTTCAAACGTAATCTTATGCTTTAATTCCTATGCATAAAACAAAAAAAAAACAGACTGTCCTACCTCACATCATCAGCAAGCGCTGGAGCACTTCACTGGTCTCTGCAACTTTGTCAATGACCTCATCGTTGTCTAGAGACATCAGGATCTCTTTTTCGGTGCACATTATAATGAAGGCCTCAAGACGATCCTGTGTCAAGGTGGTTCTCAGTCTGTTCTTCACAAACTTTAATGTTGAGAAGGTCCTCTCACAGGCCACTTGGCTGAAGGAGAGTGTCAGCAGGAACTTGTTGGCCAATCCAATGACATGATAGGAACCAGTCAGAAGGTTGTATTTGGAAAGGACCCGATACACACAAATTGCACAGTCTTTACAGGAGGTGCAGCTGGTGACTGTGAGCTCCAGGCCATCTCCATCTTTGGTATGCTCTGCTGCAGTCCTGACAGTGTAGGACTCCAAATGGGGCAACTTTATTCTCTCCCATTGGTTGGCCAGATTATAGAGCTCGGCCTTGAGCCTTCCAGGTGTGGCTCTGTCGTCAAATCTCAAGAGACATCGACTGAGTTGTTCCAGGGATTCAGATGGGAGGTTCTTAACTCTCAATGTGTCAAAGTTCCTTGGGTTGAGGCAGGCAAAATCATCATAAAGGGCTCCATTTGCAGATTAGCGTGTTTGGATGCTCTCAGTCACTGTATCCAAAATGATGTTGTGTACCTTGATCCTGTACTGATCCTCTGCACTCAATATGTGTTCTTCCTCTGCTTCTTCACCTGGCATGGTCTTTTTCTTTTTGATTTTTCTTTGAGGGAGAGCGGCCTGTACCACCTCTTCAGATTCGTTTTTCTCCAGCTTATCGTTAGCCCACTCAACAAAGACATTAGCGGCTTTTGTCACGGCATCCATGTCCCTTGTGCATTTTTTTAGGCTGTCTTGGGCCCCCATTACTAGGCGATGCGCAGTGATTAGGTCCATGCCACTGGTCTGCAGGTAGTTGGAGAGTGGGGAGGTGATCTCAAATATCCTAAGAAATATTTGTGCAGTCAGGATTGTCTCATGCTTCAAAAAGGACTCAAAGTAAACCTTTGCTTTTGCTCTGACAGTTGGTTTCATTGATTTATCCTCCACTATCCTCTTCAGTGTTAGGATTAAGTCCACGAACAAGGCATTGTCGGGGTTACCAAAATAGCCAAATATTTTGCTGAGAGCCTGGTCCTTTGCCCAAGTAGTAAACGGCACCGACAATCTGAACTCAGTCACTGCAGTCATGTGATTGGCTGAAAACGAGGGAGGCATCTGATTGGCTACAGATAGTTCCTTGTTGAAAAAAATGCATTTGTGAATCCAGCCACGTCAGGAGAGTCTCAAAAATCCACATATAAATACAGACCAATTCACACACAAATGACAAGATGACAAATGAAAAGCGGCTTGTAAATTCAATACCAACAGTTTGTATATAAATGTAACAACATTCAAATACATTTTGATGAAAATTGCAAATATTTTTTAATTCATATATTTATGGATTTATATTAAATTTATTTAAAACAAGACACATTTGTGTGTGGATGAGAAATGTGTTTGTGAAACTTATTTTTGTTTATGGATTTATTTTACATTTATACACACCGATATCCATGTGTGTTGGCATTGAAATGTATTTGTAAAAAGAGAGTAATTTATGTATAAATCACAAAATACATTTGTGAATCCTTCTCTGTGCATTTATTATTAATGAGTCTGTTCTGACCCCATAAAGAACTGCAACATACGTTTCCCTGTTAGTCCAACATTGCGGTTTGTAGACGTGCACAGAGTTTGTGTTAACATGCTTTCCTCCGGACCTAGATCAAAACGGAAGCATATTTGACTAGTTATCTACCTTTTCTGCTCTTTCCTTTCGACCCCAGGAGAGGAGAACTGGCTGATCACTGCCACTGGTGTGACGGACTGCTACTACAACGTCACGGATCTGCCAGCAGGGGGCACCTTCAGGTTCCGGGTGGCCTGTGTGAACAAGGCGGGCCAGGGGCCTTACAGCAACTGCTCCCCTAAAGTCAGCCTCGACCAATCAGGTAGCTGATCAAATCCTTAACATATGTTTCTGTTGTCACTGTTTAAGTTGTTCTAAGATGGGCCTGTCAGAGCTAGACAGGCCCATCCCGTCGCCGACGAGGTTCTCCCCACCACCCAAACCAACACAGTGTCCTCTTCTGTTTCACAGGTGGAGGACCAGCACCGCCCAAAATGGCCGTCATCAAGACCCTTCCTGTCTCCCCGGTGTCAGACCCCCCTCCCCCGTCCAAGACTGACGTTACTGCTAAGACCCCTCCCGTCCTCTCCTCCCCTTCCTCACCCACCACCACCTCCGTCCCCGACCAGGGAGCCGCACCGCCTCGCCCCTCGCCCTCCCCCGCCACACCGCCCTCGGCCGAGCCTCTAGCACCGCCGCCGCACGCCACCAAGCCGGCCCCGCCCTTCGTCCTCCCCAAGCCCCAGAGCCCCATCAACGTGGTCCCCCCCATGACCCTGACCCCGCTGCTCACACCCCTGCCCCCCCCTGTCCCACTCAAGCCAGCCGCCGTCCCCAGCTACGTCCCTGCCATCGTCACCTCTGCCTCCCGCGGGGTCACCCCCCCACCCCGCCCTGCCCTCTTCTCCCCCCAGGTGCTGGAGGTGTCCAGCCTGAGCCCCATCGGTGGGGGGGCCGTCCCCCCCGCCAGAGAGGCCCCTGGCCACTCCACCCCCTCCTCCACCTCCTCCGCCCTGGGCCCGGCCGCGGCCCAGAAGCCCTACACCTTCCTGGATGAGAAGGGCAGGTGAGTCGGGACAACCACTCAGCATTCCCCTGAACCCCAAAACACACAACACCAATTCATGTTCATATTTGTAGCGCAACCTCAAACAAATAAATTTCATCCTTTTTGTTGTTGTTGTTTTGAGCAGAGTGAAGCACACAGTGTAACTGTGTAATTGTTGCGGGGATGACTATATTTTTCTCGCTTCGTACCGGACTCTGGTCTATTTTTGAAGCGATACCTATCCAATCACGTTATTTCACACGCGTCTGTGCCGAGACGCCCGCCTGCTTTGGGATTCACAAAGAACTGCAGACTGGGAGCTATTTGGGTTCGAACCCACAACCCTTTGGCTGGGAGTGAAACACCCTAACCACAAGACACTTTCTTCCGACAAATGTGAGAAGCCTTGCTAATCACAGTGCTTGCGGTTGTGTGTGTGAGGGTGTTTGTCTGTGTGTGTGTGTTTGTGCGCGTCCGTGTGTGTGTGTGCATGTGTATGTAGGGGTCGGTTCGGCGTGGTGCGGGAGTGCCGGGAGAACGCCACGGGGAAGGTGTACATGGCCAAGATCGTGCCCTTCAGCCCTGAGAGCAAAGCGGCGGCGCTGCGCGAGTACGAGATCCTGAAGGCGCTGCACAACGAGCGTGTGATGGGGCTGCATGAGGCCTACGTCACGCCCCGCTACCTGGTGCTGGTGGCCGAGTACTGCACGGGCAAGGAGCTGCTCTACACCCTCATAGACAGGTGGGGTCTGTCTGTCTGTCTGTCTGTCTGTCTGTCTGTCTGTGTGTGTGTCTGTGTGTGTGTGTGTGTGTGTGTGTGTGTGTGTGTGTGTGTGTGTGTGTGTGTGTGTGTGTGTGTGTGTGTGTCTCTCTCTCTCTCTCCATTATGAAGGGATAAAACAAAAGAACGGTCAAATAACCCAATGAAACTCGGACATTAAAGGAACCTCTTGTAAAATTGTCTGTGTCTCGTCCGTTTCCTTTGGTGTGCCCGTCTTTCTGCGAACCTGTGTGTGAGTCTTTGTGTGTGTGCGGCTGTGTATCTGCTTGTGTGTGTGTGCGTCTGTGTGGGTGTGTGTGTGTGCGTACCTGCGTGTGTGTGGGTGCTTCTGCGTCTGCGTAACTGGTTGTCTGTGTGCGTTTGTGCGTCCTTGTACCTGCGTGCGTGTGCGTGTTGCCAGGTTCCGGTACTCGGAGGACGACGTGGTGACCTACCTGGTGCAGATGCTGCAGGGCGTGGAGTACCTGCACCACCGCCGGGTCCTCCACCTGGACCTGAAGCCCGACAACGTCATGGTCACCCACCTCAACGTGGTGAAGCTGGTGGACTTCGGCAGCGCACGCACCTTCAACCCTCTGCACCTCACGGCCTGCGCCACCCCGCTGCCCGGCACCCTGGAGTTCATGGGTGAGTGTTAAAGGGGACATATAGAGCAGGGTGATGTCACCGATGATGTCGTCTAACATTTTAAAAAAATAAGTAATAATACGATAATAGATGATGTCAGTGATAAAATGGTGGTGTGATAAGGTGTCGATGTGGTCATGTAAAAAGTGACTTTTTTAACGTTCGCTTTTGTTAACATTTCGCCATGTTTTCTATTTGTTCAAATCATGTCCTATGAGTATGTTCTGTGCTCATAGAGCAAGATTCATTACTCTGTATTATATGTTCTGCTCTCATAGTCTACATTTAAGACTACATCAAGAGCATACATTCATATATTTAAACATGTACCACATATTTTATTCCAGTCACTTCCATCTGATATCTATTAAGAAATGTTTAATAAAAGGTAACCCGTGCCAAATGTTGAACCTCACATTGTTTTAACGTCCGCCTCCCCCTCTGTCCCTGACACGATGTCCCCGCTGTGGTTCAGCTCCAGAGATGGTGAAGGGGGACGTCGTTGGGCCCCCAGCAGACCTGTGGGCACTCGGGGTCATCACTTACATCATGTGAGTCAACATGAAGGCAAAATAGTAGACAAAACCACGTTTTACACGCATTGTTGAAGAATGGTCTACCGTATGAGCTACTCATGTAACACTGAATTTGAATGGATAAAGGACTCAAACGAAAGCTAGCTAGCTATATAGCTCACCGCCGGATAGCTCACAGCAATAAAGCTCACAGCCATATAGCTCACATCTATATAGCTAACATCCAGAGCTCACAGCCACATAGCTCACATTCATATCGCTAAAGTCCATATCGCTCACAGCCATATAGCTCACAGCCATATAGCTCACATCCATATAGCTCACAGTCATGTAGCTCACAGCTATATAGCTAGCAGTTAAATAGCCAACAGCTGAATAGCTAACAGCTTTAAAGGTAGTGTTGATAACTGATCCAAGTATATTGTGTTACATCTGTGTTACAATAGTGGGACACTATTGTGTCCCACTATTGTAACACTATCGTATGTATCGTTTCGTCCGTGACACCATGGAATCACATCAATAACGAAGGACTTCTTAACCTAACAAACTGTTCTCGGGGAACAGGTTGAGCGGCCGGCTGCCTTTCCAAGACAAACATCATCTCCAGACAGAGTCCAAGATCCATGTGGCAAAGTTTGACCCCACCCAGCTTTACCCCAACGCCTCCCAGAGCGCCTCGGCCTTCCTCAAGAAGATACTGAGCAGCTACCCCTGGTGGGCCGCGTGCGCTACTGCAGGATAAACGTTCCGTTGACATTTTAGATCCTGCCTCGGAGCCTTTTCTCTGGGGTCCTGGGTGGGCGGGGTCCTTGGGGGAGGGTTTTCCCTCCCCCCCGGTTAATTGTATTTCATACAATTATACAATTAAGCATTATTTAAACGTTAATTATGAAGCATAATTATATACGTAGTATAATAATCAGTTTGAAGACAGAAAAGTGATTTCAATTTGACTGTTACTTTAATTGTAATATTCGAGTGTCTTATACACATGACTTCGAAAGCAGGACAACAGTCTGCAACACACTCGTGTGTGCATGTGTGGGTCTGTGTGTGTGCGAGTGTTAGTTTATGCGCGCTTGCGTATGCGTGCATGTATGCGTGCGTGCGTGTTCCGGTTCCGGTACGCGGAACCAGAACTTTGCTTTCTTCTAATAGAAATACCATGAAACATGTGCGACGCATGCTTATCACAGTGTGTGTGTGTGTGTGTGTGTGTGTGTGTGTGTGTGTGTGTGTGTGTGTGTTTGTGACCTCTCACAGGGCCCGCCCCACCACCAAGGACTGCTTCACCCACGCCTGGCTGCAGGACTCCTACCTGATGAAGCTGCGGCGCCAGACGCTCTCCTTCACCAGCGTGCGCCTCAAGGAGTATCTGGTGGAGCAGCACCAGCGGCGGGCCGAGGACGCCACTCACCACAGGGTGCTGCTGCGCACCTCCCAGTCCTCCGCCACGACCGCACCCCCATCCCCCGCACCCGGGACCACCACGCCGCCTTCCTCTTCCTCCTCGTCTTCGCTCCGCCCCGACACGAAATGAGAACGATTTCCGATTGCCGGTTTCAGTTCCGAGTTCTGGGAAGTTTCCGTTTCGGCTTCGGTTCCGTCGGGACTTGGGCGGGTCGAAGTTCAGGTGACTGAATCATCGATCGGGCAAAGTTCGGTTGGGGGACGGCGTTGGTCAGGCCGAGGCTTCGGTCGGTCAAACTTGGATCGGGAAAAAGTTCAGTTGGTCAGGATTTCTGTCTGACAAAATTTGGTTGGCCGGAGCTTCGGTTGTTCCTCCTTCACAGGGGACCGCAGCTCACGCCATGGCTCTTTCCCGACGGGCTTGCCTTCCTCCTCCGGGACCACAGCTGGGATCATGGCAACGGCCCTGGATCGCTAGGCATGGGTGGAAAACAGAGAAGATGTGTGAGCACTTCTGTGGTCTGTGACGAGGAGTCTTCGAGCAGTGATGTTGACATTGGGGGCTTCTCCCACAGTAACTACTGATCCTGAGAGAGAACAATAAAACGAGAAGAGCGAGATTAAGAAGAATAAAAGAAAGATGGCTGTGTTTAAAGGTGGTTTGTGGAAGAGTTCAGCGCTCGTTTGGACAGGCAGGATGTTTGTGAGGAGCTGGTCCAGTCTCCTTCCTTTTCGCACGTTTTTTTGTTGAGGTTTGTTTTTCAGAGTTTAAGTTAAAAAAAGTATATCACATTGTGATACAGTATGGTGTTCACGTCTCTGATAATACAGTTCTTCACGTTGCACAATCAGCATGAAAAAAAACAAGAGTACAGATTTTTGTTAACGTAATGGACCCGTTAGGAACCAGCCCACTCACGTACGGTCATTAACGCTGCTAATTTATTTGCGCATTTTGAGTTTGATCACTTTTTAGCCTGAAACCACAGGCATGGTTTGACATTGTTTACGTTTTTTCCTCTTAATTTATTTGCATGCGTGTGGGCGCCGGCACGTTTTCAATCCACCCTCCTTCTAACGAAAGAAAAACACAAAAATGCAAAAAAAAAAAAAAAAAGACAAAACAAAACTGTATTTGTGATTTTGCCATTGAAAGAATTCACGTTGAATACATGTTTTTGAGTGACCTCGGGGTTTGTGGTTACAATTTATCGTTCTGTGGTTTTCTTTTTTTTTGTTGCAATTTACCGTAACTGTATAGAAGAAAACAAAGTAAAACAGTAAAACATTTAGTTTTAGTCGGCCCCACTGTATTTCTGTGTGGTTCGTCGCATCGCTCATGGGCCATTCTGGTTGCTCTTTGTAAAATCGCCCAGTGCCTGAAATGGATCAGTTTATCCTTGTATGAGCTGTAGGTGACGCTACTAGTTAACAGTAGAGGAGATGGGTATGGATCTGTTAGGAATAAACATGTGAGGTTGATTATGTAAATCAGATTGATGATAGCCATGAAGACATGCATACACAAGCACATTCATCCACACGTTCATTCAATATAATCGCCACAAATGCATCACGTCCATATGTTCACAACGTATGTTGACTTACACACACAGGCACACTAACACATACACAAACACATACACACAGGTGCATACATAGATACATGCATACATAACGCACATGACATTCTTGTAATAATAGGATGTCTTGTGGATTACTCTTTCGCGGTATTACTTTTGTATGTTTGAATGGCTGAAGATTTGTAAATGTACCAATTTGCCGTGTTTGTATGTGGAACATGTTTTTATGGGATAGTATGTAATAAAATGTTGACACTATTGTGTGATTGCGTTGTCCTTTTACGCCAAAATATGGCGCAGACACTTTTGTGATAGTCCCTTGATCAAGGTGGTTTCAAGGAGCCCCGAGCTGGGCGTTCCTCCTCCTCCACTCCCACTCGGAGACGCTTTTGAAGAAGATAAGTAACTTATCTGCCCAACATAGTTCATAATAAAGTACATGAATTGGATAAATGCGAGGTGTGTGTAAATGAGCAACACACTTTGTAACTGAAGAGAACAATGTAGGTCCTTTTCATTCCTGTCAGTTCGTTTTTTTGTTTGTAAATACTGGCAAAAATAAAGAAAACACAACATCAAAGGGAGCTAAACGGAAATAATTGGGTGATTAACATGTTTTACACATAAACGGGTTGTTGAAGTCATATAAGACAGTAGTAACGAAGTTCTGACAACTTTAAGGGGCCGTCCTACAAGTTGTATACCTAGGAGAAAGTGACGTCTCCGTCCGCGTTCAGACCGCGCTCCGCTTTAAGGGACTTTACGGGGCGCCCTGAAACCGTCCAGCTCCATGTTTGTGTGTTGAAATTGAAAGCGTTCAACTCCATGTTGAATCAAAGTTGATAAGTACATTTTTAAATGATTTATGATACTCTTAATCCGTGCTAACAATGACGAGTACGTAATCGAATGGACGCGATATGCTTCGTGCGCATTTTTCCAGGAAGTTCGAGCTTTTGCGTCTGTTATGTTTAACGCAGTCCGGCGTGCGGGGAATATCGGCGAATAGAAAACAAGACTTTTCGGCAAACTTCGGTAACTCGGGATTAAAACTTGATGTCATGGCCAATCCGTCTTCTATAATAACGCAAGTTAGTTGCGATGAAGAGGCGAACAAGGCGGCCCGCGAAAAGGGTAAGTTTGCGTTAACTTTGCGCGCGACGCGTCACGGTTGTTTTAAACGAACTTCCGAACTCGCGGAGCGGCGGCTCGCTACAAAGTAGCGCTGTTACAATGTTACGCTTCTACATGTTTACACACACACACACACACACACACACACACACACACACACACACACACACACACACACACACACACACACACACACACACACACACACACACACACACACACATGCATGCATAACCAGGATGACTGTGTTAAAGATAGTTTCTCAGATTTCACTTCTATTAAATACATGAACTTCAGCAGATATGAACTGCAAACATACGTTTGACTAATATTAAAACCTCGCATAAAGAAAACAGTTGCATTATAGTGCAGTGAAAGTATTTAACATTCGAAACGCCTCCAGGTCCTGTAGGCCTGTATGCATCTGTGGGAATGAGATGGTTTCCGGAATGCAGCCTGCTTTGCACACTGGCCTACTGGTTATATACAGGGAATAATGCAACATACTATAGACCCTACTGGTTATACACAGGGAAGAAAGCTACATGCTATAGATCCCACTCACTATTATTATAGCTTATTTAAAGGTTTTATCAAGTAGCCCGTAACTAGTGTGTAGAATTGGTAGGCCTAAAAAGCTATACTGTTGTGGCATTCAAGGGTTTACTAACATCTCAGTTTAAATCCGCATTGGTTCATCTCTTCACACAGATATGAGAACTACTTTTCCAACTATCACCAATGATAATGCACTACACCAAATGAATAGTGTACAGAATCATTTCTAAAATAGTGTTGAAAAATACAGAGCAACTTTTACATTTCCTTGTCTTTGATCAGAGGTTTTTAACTAAAACATTGTGTAGCTTTGAATGCATTCGTCCACAGTTCGGGACAGTGAGGTCGGGGAAGGTGTTTGTCCGGTGGCTGGTGACACCAGGGCCCAGTGACTGGTTAAGAAGTGTGTGCTGCAGGGTGGAACTTTCTCCATAGTCCCACCGCTGTTACATAACGCTGGATTTGTTTCTCCTAGTAAACACAAGGCTGCTCGCTGGTGGGGCTCAATGCTGCCTGCCTATAAAACTCAGAGTAACGTGTTCTGCTGCTTTCAATAGTCGCCCTGTCTGAGTGTTTAGGGGTGTTTAAAGAATCCCGTCTCGACTCGTAAGAAAGGCCAGTGATCCGAGCTATCGGTTAGAGTTAATAACAAGCCTCTAGAGTTATATTTGCATGTGGATGACACGCCTGTCAATCATTTGGCATGAAAATGAATAGACGGAAGAGAACAGAAAACATTCCATCCACCGAATGAGGATAAACGGGCCAGCTTCCGGAAGACATTCCCTCCAGGAGATAGTTTATCAGCTTATCAGTTGATTATCAGGACATAGCTAGAGAGTGAGGCGCTGGGATCAGAGGTCATGCAGGGGAAAGGACACGCTCAGAAATCGATTCCAAAGTTTCTGTTTAGTTCAGAATTACTACTAGTTCTACTGTACTGTAGTACTACTACTACTCTACTGAACGAGTACTACTACTGTTACTACTCCTTTACTAGTACTACTGCTACTTTACTTATACTATACTACTACTACTACTACCACTACCCTATTGTAGTAGTACTACTACTACTACTACACCAACAGTACTTGTATTGTGATTTTAATGAACCGTTTGTTTAACTTATTGTTCCTCACCGATCACTTGAACAGTGATACGTTCTGTGGTAGTAGATTAAACAGGGATAATGTTTGTTCTGCCCCATATCTTCAGTTAGTGACATAAAAGTGGCTTGTTATGTTAGGTCAGTGAGGTCTGCATGTATGAAGGATGTGATGCAATTGATTTAATGCATTGGCGTACTGAAAGAGGAATTTACCAGATGGGGCATAATTGTTTACATTTTACGCGTGTGTGTGAGTGTGCACGGCATGTGTGTATGCATGTTTGTTTTTGAGTACGACTGTGTGTGTGTGTGTGTGTACGTGCACGTGTGTGTGCACAACGTGTGTGTGTCTGTGTGGTCAACTTGTGGGTGTGTGCTTGCATATGTGTGTGTGTGTGCATATGTGTGTGCATAACGTGTGTGTGTGTGTGTGTGTCATCTGATCTGACATGCCTTGGTGTTCGAGATTACTTGTGTGTGTCTTCTGTGGCGAGTCAAACTGCAAGGTCACGTCCTGGCCTCTGCAGAGAGCTATGTATGCTCTCTGGGAGTTCTGTCTCAAGTCATTTGTATAAGTATGTTTTTCACACTTTGAGGAACATTGATGAAAAAACAGAAGCAGAAAAGTGGGCATTTTGTTTTAATGGCAACGGTTCACCGCGTGTTCAAACAGATCATATTCTTCTTCTTGTATCTCATGTCAGCGTTGCCTTTAAAGAAATAACTCAATGTTTTGTTTTACTTTGACGCTGAACACGAGGTTGCTACAGTACTCCGCAGACGGTCAAGGTTTTCTCTGAGCCGTCTGTTCGCGCTGAAGCGGAGTTTCTCCACCACAAACAAATGTGTCAGAATCCTAGTTAGACAGTAGTCTGGACGGAGTTAATGAGTGATTTAATATTCTTTTCTAAGGCACATTCCAACCCACAGAACGTACCTCAAACTGCTTTTCACTCACACCAAAAACAAAACAATAGTCAAAGGAATAAAATTAAAATTTTATATGGTAATCTACCAAAACAGTAAGTTAATTCAGATAAAAAACTATTGGAAATGACTATAGGTATCCACAGTGACACTGTTATTACCTAGTTAAAAGTAGAATTAAATAAGTCAGCTGATTTCAATAAAACAAACAAACACACTCAAATAACCCCTTAAACAAAGCAATGTCACGTGTAAGCATATCCCTAAATGAGCTCTGTAACTGTACCTTTATCACACATGTGATCTATTCCACAGCCAGCAAAGCATCCGAGAATACTCCTCACACACATACACAGCAGAGCCAGGGCCTCGCTGGTCCTCCAAACCCAAGGCCCCTTCCTCACTTCCTGCCCTGATATGCTGCTGTTTCCTCTTCCTGTGCACCGAGACCACCGACCGCAGAAAAGAGGCCAGGTTCATAGTGAGGTCTTGTCCAATAAGGGAGAGGAATGGAGGGGGAGAGGAGGAGGAGGAAGGAGGGGGGGGGAGGGGATGGGGGAGGAGGAAGAAGAGGAGGAAGAGGGAGGAGGGGGAAGAAAAGTTGGAAGGGGAGGGGGAGAGGAGAAGTAGGGGGGAGAGGAGGAGGAGGAGGGGGGAGAGAAGTTGGAAGGGGAGGAGGAGGAGAACAAAAAACACAGGGTGTAGTGTGTTGGCAGCCTGGTCACGTAGCACCCAGAGAGGAACAGAGGGACTCACTTGAAATGACAAACAGTTTTAATTGGCTCTTTCTAACTCTTGAGCAACCTTGAAAGAGTGTTTTAGTTCCGGGTAGATGGAGGAAACGTGTAGCCTGGCTATTACCAGACCGAGCCAATCGTAGATGCACGTTGGTCTGGGGAAGCTGCCGTCATTTTCTTCAGCACAAGAGGCGTGATCAATGGGCCTAGTTCAACTGACTGTACGCGAATGGCTGCTTGCCGTCGCTTCCCTGTCGTCATTGTGTTAAACCAGCCAATAGCGCGCCAGGGGGAAATGACAGCTTGGTGTTTGGCTCCCATAAAAACGTATCGGAAGCTGAAAGAAATGTATTGCTCTTCTCCAGACCCTTGTGCAGGGCGAACTAAATTTGCCGGAAGAATTGGCGGGGCTACCCAGGCTAGGAAATGTGCCCTTGTTCATGTGTTTATTGGTGCAGGTGTTGTGTGTTTTACCGTAGTGGTGACAGGGAGGGAGTCTCTCAGGTCCGGTACGGGAGAGACCTGGGGATAGGGGTTGGACCGATGACATCATTGTTATTGTTTCGCAAGCTGCCTGTCACGTGCGGAACCAGCCGAGGCCGGGGAAACCAGGAAGCAGGAAGACCATTTATGGACAGGAGAGTCCTCTGATGTTATCGTTGACGTTTGATGAATTCTTCCACTGCTAAAAATAGGAGGGTATTGTTAGCTGAGCGGTGGAATGAAAAGGAGTGGAGAAAAAAAATATTTGTGCATTGCATGAACTGATCTAAAATGGACAAAGTGATAAAGGCAGAAGTGGCAGCAGTGTGTGTGTATTGTTAGATATTAGCATCCACTACAGTTCAAAAGTTTGGGGTCACCCATTCAATTTCATGTTTTCCATGAAAACTCACATTTTTATTCAACAGTTTTCAGCTGTTTTCTAATCATCAATTAGCCTTTTAACACGATTAGCTAAGCAATGTACCATTAGAACACAGGAGTGATGGTTGCTGGAAATGGGCCTCTGTACACCTAGAATAGACATTTACCACATTTACAATGCCTAGACATTTTCTGATTAATGTAATGTTATCTTCATTGAAAAAAACAACGTAGTGTATATCGGACTATATCTTTTCGAAACATTTGATTGTTTGGGGATGTGAAATCCTCTGAAATGGGATGGAGGAGGCTCAAACCAACAAGGGCAGACTGTTTTTTTCTAAACACCAACATATCAGATCATTCAGTGTTCCTCTAAAACATTTCACGATGTGAGACTACATTAATTGTTCCTCCAAACCATGTTTACATGCTGTGTTCCTCTTTTGAAAATGTCAGACTATTTGTGTGCGACTAAAACATCAAATGTTTCAGAGTTCACTTGTGTGCCTCTAAATGTTAGCATATGTCAGCATTTCTTTCTCCCTAAAACATTCCCACCAGAATATTTATTATTTTCAAATTTTGCTAAACCCAAACAATCTGTTTTCACGTTCGATTTTTATAGAGAATACTTTTCATGTGAACATTTACTTACGTACGTACGTACGTAACAGCTTATCCAACCTCTTTCCCAATAACTTAACCCCCTCCCTTTAAGAAAAGTATCTTAAAAAAATCGTGCGTGTGTGTGAAATTAACACTCTATGGTCATTTCCTGGCCTTAGATAAGGAATACTTCTCCTATTTTGATGTTATATGGTAATAATCTAAATACTTCAACCCTAAACACGGAACCAGGTTAGCCATTAAGGAGTGTGTTTGTACTGGCTCAACCCCACCGGCTGGTGTCTGACGGTGTTGTTCCCCCCAGGCTCCACCTCCTCGGTGTCCAGTAAGAAGCCCAGGAGCCGGGGCCTGTTCTCCAGCCTGCTGTGCTGCCTCTGCAAGGACCCGCCGCAGCCCTTGCCCGTCAACAACAACGCCCCCCTCCTGGTTGAGGAGAACGGGGCCAAGGTGAGACCCCGGCTTCACTTCACCTCACCTCCTGAAGGGAGGCCCCCGCTAACTTGGTAGCTTAGCATGCCAGGTCTTATCTGGCGAAGGTTTCCCGCCCTTTTGTAGGAACACTTGGACAAAACAAGGAGCGTGTTCTTTAGTTTTTGATTAGTTTGTGCAAATAGTGTTCCGGTTTCAGCTGGCTGGGAGCATTGGTCGCAGACTTCGTTGATTTGGTTTGTGAGGTAAAAGATTACTTGACCCCGTTCAGAATTTATAAATTAGAAGCTTGGAATTGTTTTTCTTCTCCAATTCGAGCCACCAGAGGCTGCTAGTGGGGCGACGTATAGAGTCCAGGTTTAAAAGATAGCAGATTGTATTATACCTTTAATAATATTCATATGGTTACATAAGTGTACATAATGACACCTTTCAAATGATGATTTCAGAGGTTTTTCTTGCTTAAAGATTTGCCCTGGTTTATTTTATAAGGTCCAAGTCAAGCCGCTGCTGCCGTCAATCAAATCTAAAGATTCCGGAAAGATCTGCGTTGTTCTGGACCTGGACGAGACGCTGGTCCACAGCTCCTTCAAGGTGACAGCAAAATGGCCGTCATGGAAAAGGGATACAAATTCCCACAAATTCATTCAGTTCGTTTTTTTTACAGGAAATCTTGGCACAAATTTAGGACATTTATTTTGTTTAAAACATTTCACAAGATCGTTACACACCACACAATACACAAAGCCAACCTTTGACGTGATGACTTCTTACAGACTTCAACATGTTATTCTTTAATTGATCTATTTTTCTTATTTATCTATAACTTCCCTCCTAACAAGTTTGTAGCCTCCAACTGAAGTCACCAGTTATAATAAGAAGAGTCAAACATTTGAATCAACATGATCTCTACATATTATTTTCTATCTATAGCCTTATCGGGAGAGAAAACTATTCTCAGCATTTTCCTACGAATGCCATCGTGTGAATGTGCCTTTAGCTCATTTGAAATTTACATTTTACTTTATTTACCAGCCGGTAAACAACGCTGACTTCATCATCCCAGTGGAGATAGATGGGACGGTGCACCAGGTATGGTCTTCAACTAAACCTTTTAACCTTCTCTGATGTTACATACATATGGAAGGAAAAATTACAGAAAATGAACTCTGGGTGGTTGGTTGGTTTTTGAAGAAGCAGTGAATTCTGGGCCGGGCCTGGTTCAAGTAATCCAGGATAGGTTTGTTCTGACAAGCAGTAAAGCCTATTCAGGATGACTTGTTTCAGGAACGCCGCCCTAACTCCTCGGAAAACACGCCACGGAAAGACGAGAATCGAGACCAGGGGTCTCTACCCCCTGGGTAACCTGGACACAATGAAGGAACATTTGTGTTTAGTGTTTTTTTTATTCTGTTGTGCTGTTGTGTTGTGGTCCAATCTCCTGCAGTTCGGCACTCAATTTCACAAAACAAGGACATCCAATATGAAGGTCACTCGGTAATCCCAACCTCTTGTTCCCCTCATGCCTGGTCTCCTGTGATCCAGGTGTACGTGCTGAAGCGCCCCCATGTGGACGAGTTCCTCAAGAGGATGGGCGAGCTCTTCGAGTGTGTGCTGTTCACCGCCAGTCTGGCCAAGGTAGGAGCCAACCGCCTCCTTCCTTCAAACCCTTTCCGACCGCCGGGCCTCGAGCAATCGGACGGTCACATGCATTTACACAATGAACTTGTTAATGGAATGGAACGGTTAATGTACACAATGAACTCATAGTGGGAATGGAAGGGTTAATGTGCATAATGAACCCATAGTGGGAATGGAACAGTTAATGTACATAATGAACTCATAGTGGGAATGGAACGGTTAATGTACATAATGAACTCATAGTGGGAATGGAAGGGTTAATGTACACATGCTATGGTGGATCAAATGCACATGTATACAATCAATGGGTTGATTACTTGTGTATGTATTGAATGATTGCTTCATCATTAATGCACGTCACTTGGCACTTAATGTACGCACTTATTGTATGTTGTACGTCCTGGCAATTATTGTACGCCCTGATTGTATGTCGTAACTATGGTGCTATCCATTTGTATGGTACACCAGTATGTCCAACCTGCTCCAGCCAGAATGTGACGTAATTTCCTGGCTTGCAGCACTTATAGCGTTCCCGTTTCTCATTGTTATTGTTAGCTTCATTAGCTTCTTTAGCAAACCAGCTCGAAAACAAACAACACAACTTGACATTGTATTGCACGCACAGCAAGACCGTGCAATGCATAAATTGGTGACCGGAATAAAGTAGCAATGTAATCAAGTGTGTAAGAGCATTTAAAATCTACATTAAAGGTCCCATGGCATGCTACTTTATGGATGCTTATATATAGGGGTTAGTGGGCCCTTAATACAGTATTTGAAGACGTTCAAGAAATTCAGCCTTGGTGCAAAATTACAGCCGCTACGAGCCAGTCCCACAATGAGCTTTCCATAAACATACTGTTTTTTAGGGGCGGTTCAAGGTGGAGGGTGGGGGTGTGGCCCTGAGAAGCTTGCGGCAGCAGTACCATACGCTTGTGTTTACAGTGGATGTATCACAAAGGTGAGGCGCATACAGCTTACAGCCAGAGGGGGGCTCCGGCGGCAGACAATCGCGGGCAAAAATTTTCCTCCATGTCGCGGTTCATGTACTTCAGGGAGTCAAAGCCAAAGCTCCTTTCCCCCTATTCCTTCTTAACCATGGCTGAGATAACCCCTACTACCAGTCTCGTTGTCGAAATACCAGAGACGTCAGAGAACCCGACGTTTTATGCGCCATAACACCAACAGCAGAACGGTTATCCAAATAACAAAGAAGTGTTATTTGGATAACCGTCGTAGCTCATTGTCTTATTGGCAGGCCAAAATCTGGGCGGGCAAAGCAGAGTAACCAAATTTGAAATCGGAGCGTCTGAGCTTTCATTTATCTAAGGCGTAGCAGGATACCTAGTGCCCATTTTACCTCTAACGCCATTTCTAGCTACTGGGGGACCATAGGCAGGCTAGGGGAACTCATATTAATGTTAGAAAACTTCATTAAGTGACATCTTCATGCCATGGGAACATTAAAAAATGACCGACGTGGTAAAAATACAAAGAAAAATATAGTTGCAAGCAACCAGGACGGGGTCCTACTGTATGACTGCTTGACTGTATGACCGACAGTATGACCGTTTGACCGACAGAATGACCGACAGTATGACCGTATGACCGTATGACCGACAGTATGACTGTATGACTGACAGTACGACCGACAGTATGACAGTATGAACGACAGTATGACAGTATGACCAACAGTATGACCGTATGACCGACAGTATGACTGTATGACCGACAGTACGACCGACAGTATGACCGACAGTACGACCGACAGTATGACAGTATGACCGACAGTACGACCATATGGCAGTATGACTGACAATATGACCTACAGTCATAGGCGCCGGAAACTATGAGGCCGCGGGGCCAATAGCCACCCCACTTTTGTGAAAAAAAAAAAAGTATATATATTTTTTTAGCCTGTATTGATGAACTATTTCGTTTCTTACTAATGTTTTGGCCTAATATTGTTACTATACAAATGAACAGAGCTTCGCCTCCCCACGACCTTATATTGATTGAGTCTAAAACGTTCTCAACGATTCAGCCAATGAGAGTACTACAGCAGGTAGCAATTGCGTTGCCATGGCCCAAGGGTAAACAAATGATAAGGCACCGCCACACAAGTTAACTAACGATCGCTGTAGGCTTCCATATGATGCAAGCACTTTGTTTTCTTTTTATTTTTCTCTACATCACAATTGCATGCAATAATAAACTATTGTTTTTACCTACCATTACGAGTCTCGTTTGGTCTAGTAGGGAATTCGCACAATGGCTCTGCTGCTGCTTGTTTATGGCTGGTTCAGACTACACGATTTCAGCCCGATTTTGCCCCGATTCATTCGTCGCAGACAAATTTGAAATAAATAAATAAGTAGGTTAACATATTGACTAGACAAACGGCAAACTGACAAATTATATTTTTCTATAATCTCCCTGCTTCTGAAATCTCCGCCCGGTGCTCGTCCACTGGTTTTCCATAAGCATTCCACTGTGCGATCATCCCTGCTGCATATGCTCTCACACATTGTTGAAATCATATGCTGGATGCTTTACTCTTTCTTTGTGGCTTTTAGTTAATGATCGGGCTATTGTAAGACCACGTTGGCTATGTTCGCTGACAACAGGGGACATTTCATAGTGGTTGGACATTTTAGCGAGCCGTTTTTGTCAGGACGCGGAACACGCAACTGAAAATCGGAATGACATTACAGCTCATCCGCGCATCTCTACTAACTAGACTTATTGCACTACGCAGAGGACCGCCATCATAATGCCTAGTATAGGAACTCGGAATCCATTGTTATTTACACTTTCTTGCTGCCTTGATGCTGCGTGAAGCACTGCATTAAACACGACCAAAGTTCTACAGTCAAATCCAAAAGCCATCTATAATGATGATGATGAGAATTATGATGACAATGATTACAATGAAGAAGATTATTATGATGATTCAGTGTGTACTTTGCGGTGACGACACATTATTTGGATCACAACGGTGCTGCAGCGCGCCGCTTCCTATTGGTGCTAGGGGTGGCAATTGACGTGCGTGAAATGCGCACGCGGCGCTTCGACGCCGGTGTGTGGCCGGCTTTAGGATGATGAGGTGTCACGCGCTGTTCGACACATGCACGCGCATTTGGCCCCCCCACCAAAGAAATCATTCTGGCGCCACTGCCGACAGTATGAACGTATGACCGACAGTTTGACAGTATGACCATATGACCGACATTATGACCATATGACCGACAGTATCACCGACAGTATGACTGTATGACCGACAGTATGACCATATGACCGACAGAATGACCGACATTATGACTGTATGACCGACAGTATGACCATATGACCGACAGTATGACCATATGACCGACAGAATGACCGACAGTATGACTGTATGACCAACAGTATGACCATATGACTGACAGTATGACTGTATGACCGACATTATGACCATATGACCGACAGAATGACCGACAGTATGACTGTATGACCGACAGTATGACCATATGACCGACAGAATGACCGACAGTATGACTGTATGACCAACAGTATGACCATATGACTGACAGTATGACTGTATGACCGACAATATGACTGTATATGAGCCAAAACTCAACTGTTCAGAGTTCACTTCGACTCTGCATAGCTACCCAGCCCCTTCAGGCCACCATTGTATGTTGTACGTCCTGGCACTTAATGTACACACTTATTGTACACACTTAATCTACATTGCACTTATTCATAGTACTTAATTGTGTAACATCTGCAGTAGCTGCTAGCAATGCTGTACACGGAGAATGGGTTAGCCTAGTGATTGTTAGTACTTGCACTTGGCTCTATGAACATCTTTACTGTACTGACAGCGATATATTGTTTCACTTCTTATGACAAATGTACTTATTGTAAGTCGCTTTGGATAAAAGTGTCTGCTAAATGCCCTAAATGTAAATGTATGACCGACTGTATGACCGACAGTATGACCGTATGACCGACAGTATGACTGTTTGACCGACATTATGACCATATGACCAACAATATGACAGACAGTATGACCGACAGTATGACCATATGACTGACAGTAAGACTCTATCACCGACAATATGACTGTATGACCATATGACCGACAGTATGACTGTATGACCGACAGTATGACCATATGACTGACAGTATGACTGCATGACCGACAGTATGACCGACAGTATGACCGTATGACCGACAGTATGACCGACAGTATGACCGTATGACCGGCAGTATGACTGTATGACCGACAGTTTGACCGACAGTATGACCGTCGACTGCCAAGGGCAGATTAGAGTATATTTTGAGAAATAGATGTCTTCCGTACATGGAGGTATGGTGAGCTTGGTCGGTAGGGTAATATGGCATTGGTATGCCATAAGAAACAATCACCAACCATGTTTCTAAAGCATACTGTGTCAAAATGCACTGGCAAACGGATGTTAGCGAAATTACGTGTGTACCACTTTAAGGCCCAGCCGGCATTGTAGAGAGGCCGTGGTTCAGAAGGGAGAACTTCAAACAAATGTTTTTTTGTTTTTTTTTCAGATATAGTCTTCAAATTAAGGTTGGGCGATCGTCTACAAGCTTCCATCGTCCGATTGCGTCCCCTAGCGATTGGGGGGGGGGGGGGGGGTCGCTGATTTATCACATTATAAAATTGCCTTTTTATTTTTCTAATTTTTTCTTAAAAACGATAAGGATGGTCTTCCCCTTGGTCCAGCGTGAGCCTCCGCTGATTTAAGTTTCGATACGTCGGTGCCGGTGGTGCTGTCATATGTCGGTGTGTCTCAATAGTGAAACCTGGGGGGGTGGTCGTGTTGTCGTCAATATCACCGTTTCATGGAACGCCGGATGCAACTAACTCCGCTCATTCACTTTTTTTTAAGCTGATTTATTACATTATAAAATTGCCGTTTATTTTCTCATTTTTTCTTAAAAACTATCAAGGAGGTCGTCAATATCACTGTTTCATGTAACGCCGGATGCAACGACTCCTTTCTACTACTTTGAGTTGGTTTCATTGAAGCCGTCTGGTCAACCTCTGACGATTCAACCAATTAACAAATCTAAACACTTGTATCTTCAATAATATCTCAACGAAATCTTGATAGCTTTTATACTTTTTTCAGAATCACAGTTTTAGTTTCTTACCTGCATAGTTTTCAGTTGCTCTCATTGATTTCCTTTGACGCCAGAGCGTGAGGACGTTCATGCACACACACACATACACACACAATAGCTCCGCCACATATCCGCGTTTATTGACACTTCTGATCCGATTAGAAGTGGAAGAACAGCTCAATCGGAATAAAAAATGATCATATATACTCCTCAATCGGAATACAATTTTCTGATCAGAATAGAATTCCATGTCCCGGTAACTTATCAACCCCAGCATGTCCGGTTGCTAAGCGACGTCAACGTCTTTGGCAGACTATTTCTCTGCTGATCAGTGGCGGTTCTACGTCCAGTGACGCCCCGGGCGAGACTCCTTCCGAGGGGGGGGGGGGGGGGGGGGGGGGACGACGACGACGACTTTGGTCCGTCTGTGCACGGCACCTTCACAACAAGCAGGTGCACCTGCAGCCGTAGGGGGCGCCAATATGCCAATTCCCCACACAATTAACTGCTCGTGGCGCTGTCACACCAAAATTGTACCGGGGGCGAAAATTGTACCGTCTACGTAATCTGCGTTTGAAAATTCCAAACCTGCCTGGCAACAGACGATCGCGTCGAACGATGACGTAGGTGAACGATGAGCGTCACAAGACGAAATAACATTAAACAGATAACACTTATTTTACAAATGACATTTATTAGCGTTGCTAACTTTATATTTGTATTGTAATTAATTGTTTAACCACATTCAGCTCGTAAACTGAGTATTAACACAAGCTAGCTAGACTATGATACACTTTAAACACTCAGTTTACTAGCTAAGTTCAATATAATACAAATATAAAGTAAACACAAGTGTCATCTGTATTATGTTATTTCGTCTTTGGCAACATGAGCGCAAATGTTTTTTGAAACCTGCCTGGCAACGGACAATCGCGTCGAACGAGCCTACGTGTTTTGAATGCAATGCTAGAGCTGTTTAAACATCGGCGGTATGCATGTATTTCACTTTAAAATGTATATCTCTGCCGTCTTTGGCCTTATTGCTATGAATTTAAAACCATATAGTCCCACAGTCACCTGGTACATGTCTGCTGAGTTTGCAGATTTTACCACTGTCGGCACCAAAGGAGTTAATGTGTGGGTGTTTGGTCAAGTTGTGGTCACTGCACTAGATCCAAATGGTCTGACCGTATGGGTTGCAGTGTGAAAGTTGTTCATCATGACAAAATGGTGCATGTATAACAAGTTGAATGCAAAATGCACCTTCCTAGTGGTAATGGCAGCCTGTTGATAATGCTGAACTTCAAGGCCTTGTTATAGCGCCACCTATGTGTTATTCTTGCCCATCTTTTGATTCCATTATTAATTTTTACGAGTTCTACGAGCCTGCCAATTTTCATAACTTTTGGAGCCAAAGTCAGGAAAATAATAATGAATATAGCTGCGAGCAGCAATGTGGGGGTCAAGCAGAATAGGACTCAATAAACTAATTCTGCTGGACAGACGTAATCGTCTAGGTGGCTAAACGATGACCGTCTCAGTAATTAGTTATAACGACAGCTGGTGGAATGAACTACAGCATTATAGTACAAGTCAATGTTTACAAAATGGAAAAATGACCCCACCTAGTGGTAAGGGCGCATGACAGAACTCTGCCTCCGTCTGCCTGACAGAACAAATCACACAAATACATAGGGGTATTCGTAACAATATCCCTAACAGAGACACAATGTTAACCAGCATTCGTTCTTGAGGTGGTTCATGAAGCATCTAATCCAGTATGAATTGCAGTTTACATTGTAAGTGGGCGGAATGGTAAATAAAGTCATTGTTGCATTATATATGCAGTGTCTACCCTTTAATGAGCGCTGTTCAGCGCAATTAACATTGATATAAATGAAGTAGTGTTCTGATTGTATGCTGTATGTCAGATTGACATGATGATTTAATATGATTGATATGTTATCAGTTTTACATAACACAGTATATGAAGACCATGATAAAATGCATATGATTAGATATAATTTTACTGACAATGAAAGCTATTGGCAAATGGTTATGCAATGAAAATACATTGAAGTTGCTGGAATAGTGGACTGTAGTAGACTTGCTGCTAACAACACACCGCTAAAAGTCAAATGTCACCAAATTATTTGGGCATCATCAGGATAGGGTCATAAGACTATGAGCCAAGTTTGGTTAGGATACATAAAGGCCTTGCCAAGAAATGAGCTCACTTCCTGTTTGACATCCCCCTGAGTTCAAAGGTCTCGTCATGAGTCTATGTACCAAGTTTGGCTATGATATGTAAAAGAGATGCCCAGAACAAGCTTACTTCCTGTTTGGCGGCTTTGCCGTCAAGTTTGATTGGCTGTCACGGCCAAAAGGTTTTGAATTTGAAAAAGCTGTTTAACACATTTGTTCAGCTTGGTCTAAAAATTATATATGGCAAGTTTCATGATGATTGGACATAATTTGTGGCCTGTGGGTATGTACTATTGATTTTGACAACTATAAACATGGCGGCCAATTTCTGATATTGCCATGGGAAATATTTGATAAGCTACATAAGGTGGTCTGACAGTATCAGCAGACATTGAAAATAAGTTTGATATGTACTCATGTGAAGAGAGAGGAGTTAAAACACGTCTTCCTTAATTACAGCGCCCCCTAGAGGTCAAAGGTCCAGGACCAAATTCATTGAGTGTCCCCATGATGATTTCATGGGTCTATGTACCGAGATTGGTTATGATAATGCCAAAGGGCTGTTGATAAATTGGCTTACTTCCTATTTGGCCAAGTTTGGTATGGATACATGAAGACCTTGCAGAGATATGAGCTCACTTCCTGTTTGACGCCCCCCTGAGGTCAAAGGTCACCAAATTGTTTGGATGTCCCCAGAATGATGTCATGAGTCTATGTACCAAGTTTGGCTACGATATG
Source organism: Pollachius pollachius (assembly GCF_949987615.1). NCBI lineage: Eukaryota > Metazoa > Chordata > Actinopteri > Gadiformes > Gadidae > Pollachius > Pollachius pollachius. The sequence goes on along the minus strand of NC_136937.1, from coordinate 23,555,034 downwards.
TTAAGGAGATGCTGAGAACACGCTTACTTCCTGTTTGGCGGCTTTGCCGTCAAGTTTAATTGGCTGTCATGGCCAAACGGATTTGAATTTTAAAAAGCTGTTTGACACATTTGTTCAGCTTGGTCTGAAGATCATATATGGCAAGTTTCATGATGATTGGACATAATCTGTGGCCTGTGGAAATGTACTATTGATTTTGACAACTTTCAACATGGCGGCCAATTTCTTATGTTGCCATGGGAAATATTTTATTATCTATATGGGGCGGTCTGAAAGTATCACCAGACATTGAAAATAAGTTTGAAATATACTCATGTGAAGAGAGAGTAGTTAAAACGGGGCTGCTGAGATATTGGCTTACTTCCTGTTTGGCGACTTCGCGGTCGAATTTGATTGGCTGTAGCGGCCAAGCGGTTTTGAATTTGAAAAATCTGTTCGATATTTTTTGTCAAGCATGGCCAGAAGATCATCTGTGCCAAGTTTCGAGATGATTGGACAAAATTTGTGATAGGAAATACATTTAGAAGGTTTTTGACATAAACCAAGATGGCGGAAAGTCCATCATGGCGCAAAACAACGAAATAGAGTGTGTTGAACTCGGCTTGTACCAAGAAATCCAATGATACCTTGTTTGTTAATATTGGATGAATGGGGCAAAAGTTATAAACATGAATGCATGTCCAACTTTGACCTGTTGGTGGCGCTAGAGCTCAAGAGCTAGCGACCCCAAATCTGCTTGATGGGATCATGGGACTGTTCTGAATCAGTGTGCCAAATTTCACAATTGGGCAATTTGGCACACGGCGTTCTATGGGCTGCCATAGACTCCCATTGAAGGATAATAATAATAGGAAAACATACGAAAAACAATAGGTTGTCTCGCAGCGTCGCTGTTTGACCCCATAATATAGTTGCAAGCAACCATAACGGGGTCCTACTGTCTGATTGCATGACTGACCGTATGACAGACAGTATGACCGTATGACCGTCAGTATGATCGACAGTATGACCGTATGACCAACAGTATGACCTACAGTATGACCGACAGTATGAATGTATGACCGACAGTTTGACTGTATGATCGACATTATGACCGTATGACCGACTGTATGACCGACAGTACAATAAGGTTCCTACGGATTTCGTAGGACCCCTAATAATAATACTAACGATTACAATAGGGTTCCTACGGATTTCGTAGGACCCCTAATAATTGTCTTTACGGGAGCAGCCATTTTTGTTGTCGAGTCGTACGTTCAGCTTCACTGAACTTGGTCTACTCTCTGAACTACGAGTGGGAAGGTTAATACTATGACCAAAAGGGGGCGTGCCTCCTTGAAATGCTGCAAGAAAGCTGGGAGATTTACACCTTACGACTCTTACGGACGGGCGTACCATACAAATGGATAGCACCATTAGTTATAGTACTTAGTTGTGTAATGTCTTACCCTAGCTATCTTTGTTGTATACAGGGAATTGGTTAACCTAGCTATTGTTGTTGCTTGGCACTTGGATCTATGAACATCCTTACTGTACCTACAGCAATATATTGTTGTTTCACCTTCTTCTGACAAATGTACTTATTGTAGGACGCTTTGGATGAAAGCTTCTGCTAAATGCCTTGAATGTAAATGTAAATGAAGCTGAGAGGTCTTCTTCCTCGTCTTCACTTGACACCTTCTTTCCTCGCGGTGCGCTCCAGTACGCCGACCCCGTGTCGGACCTGCTGGACAAGTGGGGGGCCTTCCGCAGTCGCCTGTTCCGGGAGTCGTGCGTCTTCCACCGGGGTAACTACGTGAAGGACCTGAGCCGGCTGGGCCGCGACCTGGACAAGGTCATCATCGTGGACAACTCCCCGGCCTCGTACGTCTTCCACCCCGACAACGCGGTACGTCACGCACACCCGGTCAGAATCAGAATCAGAGTTGCTTCTATTATATCAAGAGTACAATTCTTATGCTTAGTTCCTCAACAGTCACATAGCAGCAACCAAACAAGATAAAGTAAATGAAGATAAGTCAAAATAAAATATGTAAAAAAGTTAAAATAGGTAATAGCATTGATCACAATAATAGTACAAATAGTATAAAGTAAGTAAATTAAAAACATCGGCTCTCGTGTTTTTTTACATTTTCGTATGAAAATGCGGTTTGAGTTTGTTTTAAATCTTTCCATACGACACTTTTATTGACGCCATTGTTTATGCATTTTCGGTCATGGTTTTGATATGTGGCTTATTAAAATCGATCAAATTGGTTTAATACCGAAATAATAAGGCTACGCTAGGCTTATCAGTATTCCCTAACAGTAGAAGACAACTTTGACTCTTTAAGAAATACTTTAAGAATTTAGCTTTTTATTTTTGTTGCCTGGATGCTAAAATCTATTGCTTAAAGCTATAACCGGCCATCTTATTTGTACGCAGGTGCCTGTGGCGTCGTGGTTCGAGGACATGTCAGACACGGAGCTGTTGGACCTCATCCCCTTCTTTGAGCGTCTGAGCAAAGTGGACAATGTCTACACTTTCCTCAAGCAGCACGGGGCCGATAGCTAGCAGTTTTAGCTAGCAACAGTAGCTGGCAACATTATCTAGCAATATTAGCATCTCGATCCTGGAGAGAGAAAAGAAAATACATTTCCTAGTCTACACATCTTTTAGACAACATGAGTCCAAGACAATGTGCTCCACACAAATGCCAATCCCTGAGAGAGACCTGAAATCCAAAGTGAACCCTCTTTGACAGTTGGAACTATTAACGCAGAGGTTTTCACTGCTCAACCACCGCCCCCTGGTAGTGGAAAAACATATATATCACTGCCAGCTCACTCCGCCTTGTCGATTCCCTTTCGAAACCTGCCACGAACCAGCGGATATAAATGCATGCGTGGACGCACGAATGGATCTTCAAGGACAGCGAATCAATGTCATCGTTTCTTTGAAATTCCTATAAGTTCAGAGTAAGGTAGTATACCTTTTAAACAGACAGTGGGGTACCTGGACGTTACAATCCCATGCGAATGAAGCACAAATCCGAAATACTGGATTGATATATAGTCATTCTATGGACTGGTTATTGTAGATTGAATAGGTGGATAGATTGATTGTGTCAATGCAAGGATGATTGTGGGATTGGGTGTTCTGTTGACATTCAAAATTGAAATATTTGTCAAAATTTAAAATATATGTCAAAATTGCGTTATTCGTCTTGTTTCCATCTGTAGTTTTCTTACTTTGTTAGTTTTTAAAAGTCTCTTGTTGTCCTTTGTGTTGGTCATGTATTATAGTATAGTTTTTAGTTAAGCAAATGTGATTTCAATGTAACACTCGTTAAGGATAAATATGTGGTCAACATGCTGTTTGCAAACTATCCCAATTTAAAAAAAAAACTAAAGTCTTAACATCTGTGTCAAAGCTCGATTCTTAGGCGTTATGTTGAATAGCAATAGGGTTTATTAAACTCGCTTGACGCCATAAACTGGACAGCACTTTATGGAGCTAATCTGTAGATCTGTTTTTTGTCGGTTGCACATGTACTCGTGAGACAGTTTGTTTATTGCCGTTGTTGACTTCAGCACCAGCATCAAAAGGAACCGGGTTTCAATGCGGTTCAGGGTTCTTCTGTCCTTCAGATAACGATAGATATACGGTCCAAACGGACGCTAACTTAGGTGATAATTACACTAAAAGTGCAATTACTGGGCCATTACAGTTCAAAGGCTGCATTAACAATGTGGCCTTGATTGTTTTGGATTGGAAAGGTGTTTCAGGTTAACAGATGTTGCAGATTAATGATTCCAGAAATTAGAGAACTTGAAGGGTCCTGATGGGTATTGTACGACTTTATACATGCGTATAAATGTGTATATATGTGGGTAAATCTTTCTGTTCATGGCTACCATTGATTTGGACGTCAGCAGGTATTTGGCTTGTCACATGACCACAAACAAAACTTGAATTTAAGGACTGCATTTGAATGGCAATCAAAAGTACGTTGGCTTTTCTTTAACATAATGCTAAATCCTTTGTCCCCTTGTTTAGGTAAGTTATTCTGATGAACCTCCTGTATATAATGTTGTGATTTCTCTCTCACGGTGGTACTCACGGTGGAAACAACTGCATTCTCACTTTTGGAGCTTTGGGCTGGATCGCAGACAGGTTTACCGAGTAAAGCCACTACGGTGGCCAGCAAGGACAGATATTCAAAAATACTCAAACTCAACGATTATTGTTCGGTGTCTTAAGCATGCAAATTCCTGTCAATAATTTTTTGGTTTCTTTTAGAATGACACTGATTGTATTTCAAATAGTTTGCGACAAATGGAAATGTCATCTTGCAGGCACTCGTTGTAGCCAGTCCAATAGTCACAATGTAAAAGGTTGCTTCATGCATAAATATCTCTAACTGGTGGATGCCAGCAAGTATTTAAAAGGATAGAGATCTTCATGTGGAGCACAAGTCCTGCAACTGTGCTTGTGTATTTTTTAGGAAAGCATGGCGATTTTGAAGAGAGGTTTGATACTAGAATTCATGAACCTCAAAATCGTGCATCTAAAAAAAGAAAACATTTTTGACATTTAGGGGCCCATTGGCTGTCCGAACTACTCATCTAATATGTTGTGTATTTAGTTGTTGCGCAGTTACAACGTTAATATATGGATCATTGGTGGTATCACTGGGACCATGATGAAAACCCACCTAACCCTCATGTTTTTCTGTTCTTTTTCTCTTTTTTATACCAATTTGTATCAAAAGTAATTTTCTTTTCCATAAATTCTAAATCCCCACAGAAAGTTGCGATGTTGTGCTCTTACTTTGAATTCTCTCTGGTAGATCCGATCATGTGATGATCTCAATCACCAATGGACATCTCCTGATTAATGAACAATTGATACAAAAAGGGTTAGAGTTCATCACATGCCGACATCAGATATTGGAAGAGACATGTAGCTTTCGGAAATTAATATATAGCAATAAAGATCCTTCAATTCGTGCACATTTCATTATGATTATAATTACCCTTTAAAATAATCAGATAACTAAATAGAACCGGTAAGGAATTAAGTTTAAGGGCTTTGTGTTGGGAGACAAACACTGTATGGCTGTAAACCCAACGTTTGAAAGTACTTATTGCAGTGTGATCTTCACCACCATCACCTTGCATTCCCCATGTGACTGAAATCTCCAAAGTGATCTACTTTGCGCATCAAGGGGAAACATGATCTCTTGTCATACTATACCCCAAAACAGCTCTACTTCTCTACATCGGAAACATCTACCAGGGAAAGGGAACATGATGCCGAAACCGAGGCTTCAAATCAACATGATCATGTATACAGGACCGTTCGTTTCTCTAGGAAGGTTTTAAACAGAAACCTCTTCTGTCCTGCTCCTCATCCAAGGTCCCGAAACCAAACCCAAAACCCAACTCTGAAGCCAAACCCTAACCCAGAAGGATGCAGCAATTCATGATTAGGTAGTTAGAAAGCATTAATTAAGCATTTTGTGTGAGCTTACCTAAAGTAAGGACTATCTATGGGTTTCTAAGCATTTATAAACTCCCGTTTTACTTTGGTATGTCTGTCTTGTTTCTCCCCATGTCCTGTCAAGTTTCCCTCCTGTGTGATTACTGCTCCCTCCCCTAATTTGTTTCAGCTGTTACTCTATGCGTGTCCTGTGTTTGGTATTTAAGCCCTTGTCTTTCCTTTGTTCCTTGTCGGATTGTTGTGGTTGGTGGTGAGTTGTGTCCTGTGTGTTACCTGTGTTACCTGTGTTCTCGGTGTTCCTTGCCTTTTGCGTTAATAAATTATCCTTTACCTGAACGGTCTGCTATTGGGTCCTACCTGCCTGCCTGCCACCCGCCAACCGTGACAGAATGATCCGACCATCATTGGACCCAGCGGATGCTCTTTTTGTTGGAGGCTGTGTTGAGGCGTACGTGCAGCGCTGTTGCTTCAAGGCCCGGGTTGGAGGGTGCCTTACGGACTATCAGAGTGGGGGTGGTGAGTTTGGTGTGCCATCCAGTTCCACATTTCTCTCCAGCCCCTGAGCTGACTCCAGTCCCCGAGCCCAGTCCGGTTCCTGAACCCTACTCCTTTCCAAGGGTGCCCCTCTTCCAGATCTTCCAGACCATCCAGAAGGGCCCCGACCCCTATCTTGCCTTCCAGAGGGGTCCCGCCTTCTAAACCTTCCAGAAGGGGCCTGCCCTCTACCTTGCCTTCCAGAGGGGTCCGGCCTTCGAAACCTCCCAGAAGGGGCCCGCCCTCTACCTTGCCTTCCAGAGGGGTCCCGCCTTCTAAACCTTCCAGAAGGGGCCCGCCCTCTACTTTGCCTTCCAGAGGGGTCCCGCCTTCTAAACCTTCCAGAAGGGGCCCGCCCTCTACCTTGCCTTCCAGAGGGGTCCAGCCTTCTAAACCTTCCAGAAGGGGCCCGCCCTCTACCTCGCCTTCCTCCAGAGAGGACCTGCCCTCTACCTCACCTTCGTCTTCGCCGATGCCGGCCGACTGTTGGTCTTCGCCGTTGCAGGGCTCCAGAATTGCAGGCCTCCAGAATTTCTTTTGGGTTCTTTCCTCCTGGCTCCCCCCCACCCACCCTATTTGGGTTTGACTTTCTTTTTTTTGCATGTCGTGGGTCGCCTGGTAGTCGACCCTTAAGGGGGGGGGTACTGTCATGGTCTGTCTGTTTCCTTGTCTTGTTTTGGTGTTTCCCGTTTTACTTTGGTATCTGTCTTGTTTCTCCCCATGTCCTGTCAAGTTTCCCTCCTGTGTGATTACTTCTCCCTCCCCTAATGTGTTTCAGCTGTTACTCGTTGCGTGTCCTGTGTTTGGTATTTAAGCCCTTGTCTTTCCTTTGTTCCTTGTTTGATCATTGTGGTTGGTGGTGAGTTGTGTCTTGTGTGTTTCCTGTTTTACCCGCGTCACCTGTGTTCCTTGCCTTTTGCGTTAATAAATTATCCTTTACCTGAACTGTCTGCTATTGGGTGTTACCTGCCTGCCACCCACCAACCGTGACAAACTGCCTCAAATAGGCTACAATTGCAGCGGTAGAAAGTAGAAAGACCACTTTAGATGAGCTCACAGAAAGGACTTAGCTATTGGTTTATTAGTTAGTAGTAGCTAATTATGAATTTCAGCATTTAGTGTTTATAAAGCATTAACACGTAAAGATTGTTAATCAGCACCGAATGCTTCATAAATGATATTAACTGTCATTATCTTATATAACTGAATGTGAATTGCTTACTAATTCGTGTAGGAATAATGCTTTTTAAATTCTGAATTCCCCGTTTGGTACTACTTTCTCAGTCTTCAAAGTTTGTTATACACAATGTACTAAAGTGTTCAGAGTGTCATTGGTGGAATCTACTGTGCACAAAATCTTAGTGCTCACGTTTGAAAAGTCGCACAAGGTTATTGAAAAGCTATTTTCCACGACAGCAGCCTGAATTTGTTAAATTTGCAAACATCCATTTTAACAGAATCCCTAATAACCTTTACAAAAAACAGCATCACTCACATGTAATGGAATATAAATATATATTTTTGTATCGATTTTATTTTCCAACCCTAATAAATGAAACAAGAACATACAGAAAACGCCAACTAGAAACATTTTAAATGGCCCAAAAAATTCAATCCGTGTAAAAAACAGAAAGGGCAGGGATGAACTTTGATTGCATAATTTAGAATAGTATTTTAAGGTTTAGCATTCAGATGGTGTTTAACTTAAAACAAACCTCTCATGGTGTTTCACATTCAGATCGTATTTCATTTAATCCAAACCTTCAAACCTTTCGTCTTTTACCAGTTTTTCTTGAATAATAACCAGGTCATCCTATGGGCATCCCTTCCTAGCCACAACAACCAGCCACACCTCCACTTTTTCACGTCATCCACAAGTTTTTTTCACTTTCAATTTCCCCCACTGTCTCCCCGCTGCTACTCCAGGCGGACCCTCAGGGTGGCCCTACTCCAGGCGGACCCTCAGGGTGGCCCTACTCGAGGCGGACCCTCAGGGTGGCCCTACTCCAGGCGGACCCTCAGGGTGGCCCTACTCCAGGCGGACCCTCAGGGTGGCCCTACTCCAGGCGGACCCTCAGGGTGGCCCTACTCTGGCCGTCCCTCAGGGTGGCACTACTCCGGGCAGACCCTCAGGGTGGCGCTACTGCGGGCCTTCCCGGTGGTGAACCGCACCGCGCCGCTCATGTCCTCGTCGGTCCGCTTCAGTGTGAGCTTGTGCACCGTGCCCTGGCTCTCCACGCGCACCAGGGGCCCGGACTGCAGCACCTCCCCGTTCAGCGTCCAGGCGGGCGGCTTGTCGATGGCCACCGACACCTCGCAGCGGAAGCAGGCTGCGTCAGGGGCCCTCACCTCCACGTCCTCCAGCTCCCGCACCATCACCAGCTCCTGGGCTGCGGTCCGCCAATGAGAACAGAGCTGTATTAAAACCCCCGCTTCAACCAATAGCATCCAGCTGCAGCCCCGAAGCCGGGCACTGTGTTGTGGCAACAGCATTGTAGTGTGACAATGGCACTGTGGTTTGGCAGGTCGGGTTTTTTCTTTGTGTGTCTAACAATGTACTAATCGCTGTATAGATAGATACTATTGATAAGCAATACATTGAGCTGTGTGTTGGAGAAGCTGTTTGATGTATTGGTATACGTTGGAGAAGATCTATCTATCTATATATCTATATCTCCAAGATATAGATATATCTTGCTGAGAAAAAAAAAGGGGCTGCAGCTGGATGCTACTCGCTTCAACGGAAGCCGTTGCTCGCGCTCCCCTCTATTGTCACGTTGGCTAGAACCCCAGATTTTCTCCAGATTAGTGCATTCAAAGGTCAGATTGGTATCAGTGTTCTCGTTAGAGTCAGGGAACCCAGACAGAAAGCCCTTTCCCAGAGTGCCGGGCTGTTCCTCTAGTGTTTGTTGTTAATTGTCATGGCAAAATTAATTGCTAAAGCCCCCTGCTCTTTATTTGCTTTGTGATGGCCAAATACACACAAATTAACACTTATTCACTTATGTAACGGTGTTCAGTCCGTGGCTTTAAGAGTCTGTATGTAGGGGTCTTTGCATACAGCAGAGGGCATCGTTTGCCTAGTTTTTGTCGTGTACTCTCAGAAGTTTTTTAAGAGACTTTTATTTTACAGTTTGTTAGAAAAAGTTATGTTTAGGTTACATTTAAGATCCCGTCAAAGTTTTTATACTAATTTAGAAATTAAATAATTAATCCTGGTTAGTTTGTAAATTAACTATTATGTTTTTATGCAATATGAAATGATTATGAAACACAAATTACTAAATGTAAGGTCTAAGTAAGTTTAGTAATGAAGCTAGTAATGAAAAATGTTGTGATGAAGTGAGAGTGGTTAAGTTTTTGTATTTGTGTATTTGCCATAACACTTGTAATGTGAATCCTATGTGTCTGGGTCACATAGGGTCCTGTCTAGTGTCTTCCCTAGAAAAAAACGGAAGCATAAAAACAACAATAAACGTGCCTTCCACCAGAAGCTGGGCCTCGGAGCTGTGCTTGCCCACCTCCACGCGGTAGCGGCCCTCGTCCCCCAGCGCCACCTGTTGGATGACCAGGCGGTGCGAGCAGCCGTCGGCCAGCAACTCCAGCCGCTCGCTGGGCTCCAGCGCCACGCCACCGCGGTACCAGGCGGCGGTTGCGCGCGGCGTGGACACGGTGCACTCGAGGATGACCCGGTGCTTCTCCAGCGCTGTGCGGTCACGCAGCGGCTTCACGATGGACACCGGGAGCTCTGGGGGTCAGAGAGGAGAGGACGGGGGACAGTGGTTAGGTAGCGCGTCGCCCCACGGCGAAAATACACCACTCCTGGGAACTAGGATAGATTCCTTCCTGATACGTTTCGATGGAAGTTTTGAGTCTACGAGAAAAGTTCTATGAAAGAAACCCATTACTTCTTTCTTGACTGTTTCTCAAAAAAATCGGTTTGACTGCCAGCAGGCCAAACTGGTACTTGGTTTGATCCTCAAAGTCCACCACTTAAACTTTTGACCTACCTATTACTACAATTCAATTTATTTATCCAAGTAGTTGCCTTGAATTCAGATCCATGTAATTGGGAGCAGGGAGGGGTAAGGGGGCATCTTGATTGACATTGGGGATCTATCTGCGGCTAAATAACTTTAATGTAAATCATAGGAAATCACTTTAAAAAATGAAGCGCTAAATAAATGACTAAACACTAATTAACTACTAATGACTATTAGCCCAAAAGGCATAGGGTTCGATCCCCAATGTTTGCAACCTAACCTTTAGCTCTCACCTGCTTGTTAGAGCCAGGGTAGACAACTTGGTTTGCTTTAAACCGATAATCCCACCCCCCTCCAATCGGGCCTCCCTCCAAAGCCACTCCCCCAAAACACACGACTAGCTCGCTAGCGACAGGTACATGCCTCCCTTCCACGAGACTAGGCCATGGGTTCTGGGACCTACCCTGAACCTCCAGGTAGGCGGTGGACTCCACGTCCTTGGCGACGAAGCGGATCTCTCCCGAGTCGTCCGCGGTGACATTGCAGATCAACAGGAAGTGCTTCGTCCCTTGGGTGAGTGGGGGGGGGGGGGGGGGGGGGGGGGTTTCTTTACTCAGCTTGTTTATTTTCTTAGAACCCTGCAAACCTTTAATTCCTCAATTTAAATCTATACTGTTTATAGTTTAGATGAGAATAATTTGATAAGGGGTTGAACACGTTTGTTTAGGGGAACTCACATGAAAAGACACAACAACATACAACAATTCACAAAATATCTAAGATCTAAGTGCACTAATATAGAATGATATATTTGTATGGAAGATGTATTTGATTATATCAGACTGGACACTTCCTCTAGACTGCATAACATTAGCCTCATAGCATAATTGCTTATACATATTTAATAAAAAAAAAACAGATGAATATAATATAAACTATGCTTCGTATAATGTGTGTTAATCGTCCCAGAAGAGATTCTCAGCCGCTCGGCCGGTGTTGATCCTAAAGGTCTGACGCCGCTCTGAACTTCAGGGTGGATTCTGACCTTCGGTGCGGGTCTTGACGGTGCTGGTGGGCCGGATCTTGTGGCCGTCCTTCCACCACTCGCCGCCGACCTGCTCCAGGGACACCTCGCACATGAAGACCGCGTTCTGGTCCTCCACCACGCACAGGTCCTCCAGCTCCTGTAAGATCTCCATAGCATGTTCTGATCCAGAGGAGAGAGAAGAGAGGAGAGAGTGGTCAAGGACAAAGGAGAGAGGAGAGGGGGCACAAGGAGAGAGGAGGGAGGAGAGAGGAGAGGGGGAAAAAGGAGAGAGGAGAGAGAGGAGGGGGCAAAAGGAGAGAGGAGTGAGTATACAGGGAGAGAGGTGAGAGGGAACAAGGAGAGAAGAGAGAGTGGTCAAGGAGAGAGGGCACAAGGAGAGAGGAGAGAGTGCACATGGGAGAGGGAGCAGGATGGTTAAGCAGCGTTTCTTGCTACCTTGGGTTCGGGACCCCTCTCAGATTGGCCTGATATGCATATGCTGTAGATATTTGATGGTGCATTATCATTTGTTTATGAACTAACTGAGCAAACGACTACGGATCACTTCCAGGTTGCGGTGGGACGCAGGGGGCGCCGGAACCTATGAGGCCGTGAGTCCAATGGCAACCCAACTTTTCGTGTAAAATATAAAGATTTCGTTTCTTAGTAATGATTTTGCCTAATATTGCTACTGGTGGTATAGTCGGGGTAGTAGTGGTGAAACAAGTGACCGAGTGGATGATTGATACGGGAGCGAGTGCATTATAGGGAACGGAAGACGCGCAGTCGGGAAGACTGTTTGTGACTGGCAAATGGTGTTTTATCAGAAAATAGTTTGGCCACAGACTAGCAGAAACCTTCAGAGCACATAGGACTACAAAAGATGTACTAAAAAATTAAATTGTAGTTTTTGACACTAGTCAAGTCACACGTGGAAAAGCGTAAACTTTCCGAACTAATAAGAGCTGCTGTGGGTGAGCTGTCATCATGCATTAACAAAAAATGAGCACCTGGCTATAGCCCAGATTTCTAAGAAAATGTCCTTCATTTTCTAGGCTACAAAAGGATAAATTATTTGGTTAAAGCTAAAGTGAGGGAGGCTGGGTCCTTTGTGCTTCATTCATTTCACCATGTAGCTCTGTTCTGCGGAGAATGTAGCCTAAAATAGGCTACCACCTCGTTAAGTTCATTGCGCCAGGTTGAGATGGGAAATGTTGGTTATTGCGTGTTACGCCCTAAACACAGCCATGACTGACAATTGATTGTAAAGCATTATTTCTTATGGCAAAATCATTAATTGGTCAAAACAATCTCAGAGCTGGAGCCACCACGGCACTTATGTCAGGGAATTCCCCCCGTTATCAAAGTATCACACTGCTCATCTCAGACTGTCAGACCCAAAATCTCACTTCCTGCATGTTTGTCACCGCCCCTCGTCCTCATTGCCTTCATCACTTTTCTTTTTTCTCCAATACCAAGCCTGCAGCTTTGGCTAGTCTAAATACTGGCATATACCCATGCACGCGCATTTGGCCCCCCCAGCACTGAAATAATGCTGGGGGGGCCACGTTTGCACGTCCCAGTGGACGTGCAAACGTCCACTGGGACGTTGACATAGCGGGAAGATGTGGATAGGGATTAAAATGGTGGAAGCAGATGCGATTTATAAGGAAGAATTTGTCTTGTTCCAAAATGAACACCTGACACCAGCCAGTGGTGGATAGATTGGACTATTGGCAGGTAAAAGATAGTAAATCAGCAATTGTCTTTCCATTCTGGCAGGTAAAAAGAGGGAATACTTTCACAAACTGTATTTATAAATCACGTTCACGTCTTTGACAGGAGCGCTAAGCTCACCATCATGTCATTGAACTGAATGACACCTCCACCCACAACAGGCCTCGAACCCCGCCCTGCCTACCGTAGACCTCCAGGCAGCAGGAGGTGCCGATGTCCCCGGCGTCGCAGCGGTAGGTGCCGGCGTCGGCCAGCGAGGCTTCCAGCAGCTGGCAGTACCTCTTCCTCCCCATTGAGTAGATCCGGCAGTTCTTCCCTGGCTTCAGATCCACCTCACCCTAGTCGACAGGAACAGAGGTGGACGTTTATTTTGTTAGGGTTAGAGTTTAGGGTTTAGGGTTAGGGTAAGGGCTTTTATCCAAAGTGACTTACAGTGAATTCAGATGCACGTCATTAAGGAGCACATGGGAGCTTACAGATTGTTTGAAGACTTTGGAGAACAAACCCAGTCCCTTCTGGTATGGTTATGGTTAGTTGCACACCCTTAACCCTACTACCCTATCCTTCCTTTAAACACAGAACCTGGATCCATCATGTTCCCTTTGACAAGGAGCAAGGTGGGAAATTATAAGATTAATCTATTGCAAGGTTGATTCATAATAACACGTTATCCATATCTTTAATACTATTGGATACTGTTACAACCCCCAAGTCTAGGGGATTGAGTGGGTAGAATAAAGCTAACTCAAACAGGAACAATTTTCCTTAAGGATCCTTCTTTTAAAAAATGGTGGAAAATACAGCGAGTACATTTTATGCATTGCCGGTTTTGTGTCCCAATAAAAAGCTAAATATTGCTGTTAAAATAGCCCACTTCAAGAGCAGATGACAATGCCCTAGGCTGCTTTTTTATAAGTTAGGCCATAAACTTAACGATTGCCCTCGTAAATCAGGAGGTCTGCATGTTGTTGGCGCCCCCTAGTGGGGGCCAGGCCACACAGGTGGAGAACGGCTTTGCTTTCAGGTGGCAGCAGACGGTTAGGTGTTATTCTTTACCTTGAGCCACTTGACCTCCACGTTCTGTCTGGAAAACTCACACTCCAGGGGCACCGGAGATCCCTCCTCCACGCGGACGTCTGCCAGCTTCTTCACCAACGACACCGGCGTCTCTGTTGAGCATCGGAGACATCCGTCAAACGGGTGCCAGTAAATCACCACCACTGTCAGTGTGTCTCATCTGGAAGAACTCGGAGGCTTTACCACAGCATTCCTACATCTTAGGGTTCAATGGCAATTTGTCCCACTTTTCCCACCTGGGAGTGATAAACAACCATCTTATCTTATCTGATTTTGTTTTTTTCACTCTGTTCCCTTTCCCTCTCTCAAGTTCCAACTTGCGTTTCCAAATCTTTGTAATGTGCAGCGAAGTTAAAGAGGAAACTAGGGTAGGTAAGCCTCAACACCAAACTGTCACTCTGATGGTAATCATGTTCATCCATGTTATGTCAACATAACAAGATCTATAGGCATTCAGGATTTAAACAGTGTTGGTATTTTTGGGATTTCTTCATTGTGGGAAACTGAACAAGAATAAAAAATCATAGAGGAAAGTTCCCTGGATTGATGTACTCTTCGGTTTTATTCTTGAGAAATTTTATTGTTCATATATTTACAATGGAGCTGCAATAGAAAAGTGACCTTACAGGTTTATTTTGTATGCTTTTCCATTGACTGTTTTATTAATATTCTTGTATTTTATGATTTTATTTAAGTTGTAACTTCGTGGTTCTCTATTCTCTCATTGGTTCTCCTGTTTGTTATGTTAAGGGTTCCTAGACCTCTCATTGGGTGGCACCTTGGTTCTCAGCTCTCTCATGGTTCCAAGTTTTCTCATTGGTTCTCAGGCCTCTCATTGGTTCCCTCATTGGTTCTCAGCCCTCTCATTGGTTCTCAGCCCTCTAATTGGTTCCCTCATTGGTTCTCAGCCCTCGCATTGGTTCTCTCATTGATTCTCAGCCATCTGATTGGTTCTCAGCCCTCTCTTTGGTTCCCTCATTGGTTCTCAGCCCTCTCATTGGTTCTCAGCCATCTCATTGGTTCCCTCATTGGTTCTCAGCGCTCATTGGTTCCCTCATCAGTTCGCAGCCCTCTCATTGGTTCTCAGCCCTCTCATTGATTCTCATTTTGTCTCTCATTGGTTCTCAGCCCTATCATTGGTTCTCAGCCCTCTCATTGGTTCTCTCATTTATTCTCAGCCCTCTCATTGGTTCCCTTATTGGTTCACAGCCCTCTCATTGGTTCTCTCATTGGTTCTCAGCCCTTTTATTCCTTCTCTCATTTGTTCTCAGCCCTATCATTGGTTCTCAGCCCTTTCATTGGTTCTCAGCCCTCTCATTGGTTCTCTCATTGATTCTCAGCCCTCTCATTGGTTTCCTCATTGGTTCTCAGCCCTATCATTGGTTCTCAGCCCTATCATTGATTCTCAGCCCTCTTATTGGTCCTCAGCCCTCTCATTGGTTCCCTAATTGGTTCTCAGCCCTCTCATTGGTTCTCAGCCCTGTCATTGGTTCTCTCATTGATTCTCAGCCCTCTCATTGGTTCCCTCATTGGTTCTCAGCGCTCTCATTGGTTCCCTCATTGGTTCTCAGCCCTCTCATTGGTTCTCAGCCCTCTCATTGGTTCCCTCCTTGGTTCCCAGCGCTCCCATTGGTCCTCACCTTTGACGGTGAGCCGGGCGGAGGTGCGGACGCCCTCCCCTGAGAACATGATGGTGCCGCTGTCCTCCAGCGTCAGGTTGGAAAGGGTCAGGCCGTGCACCAGCCCGTTGGTGCTGACGCGCCATTGGTTGTTTGGCTTGACGCGGATGCCGTCCTTCTGCCACACCCCCTCCACGTCGGCGTGCGACAGCTCCACCTCAAAGGACGCCGTCTCCCGCTCAAAGGTCTCCTGGTCACCCAGAGCCTTGTGGACAGAGATCTTACGAGCTGACGGGGAAGACGGAGGACAGGTTGTTGTTCAGTGACAGGTGTTGGACCTTGTAGATGACCGCCCATATATGGCAGTGGAAACTATATTCACAAAGACTGGATCATATGGTCCTACTCCCAGCTAAAGGATTCTGGGTTCAAATCCCAGTGGATGACCTGTAGGACCCCTTGAGCAATATGTCGTAACCCCCACTCCCCATGTATCAGAATTCACTGCAAGATGCTTAAAGGTCCCATGACATGCCACCAGGTGTGGTGTGATTAGCCGTTACAAGCCGTTTTGGAAATCTGCCCCTTATGACATCACAGGTGGGGGTGTCCACCTGGATGTGTGACGGATAAATGAGCAACGTTTGCTACAGTCCTACTGGGTAGGCTGGTAGACTGATCTATCCTGCACACATCTAGGTGGACACGCCCGCCTGTGATGTCATAAGGGGCCGATTTCCAAAACGGCTTGTAACGGCTAATACATGGTGTGTTTGTGTGTGTGCGTGTGTGTAATCTGGACATAGTACTAATAGACAGGTGATGGTTTAAAAGGGGACGAACAAAAAAATGACCTCAATATTGTATTACAGCATAACAGCATTTCAACACCTTGTTTTTTGGCAAACAGTGGCGAGCTCAGTTATTCGTAGCAGCCTCGGCATTGTGTTCTATCGAGAATTAATACTGAGGAGATACAGTCTGAACCTAAAGTAAGTGCAGTAAGTGAATAGCTATATAGCTAAATGCTACAGCTAAATGCTACAGCTAAATGCTATTACTGAAGGCTACTGCTGAAGGTTATTGCTTACCACCAAACGAGGCCATTGCGCTTGCGAGAAAAAGCGCAATGGTATACCTAAATGATCTTGCTACATGCTATACCTAAATTCTCTTGCTAAATGGCATTGCTAATCCTGAATGCTATGGCTTAATGCTATAGCTAGTGCATTTACTAAATGCTATAGCTAAATTCCAATGCTAAATGTGCGTTCCAGCCTGTAAGCCATAGTGTGCCTCCGACTCACGCTCCACGTTGAGCTTGACCTGCGTGCGGTCGTGCAGCGTCTCGCAGCGATACGTGCCGCGGTCCGCCAGGCTCAGGTTGCGGACCGTCAGGCGCCGTGTGCGTCCATCTTGCGCCAGCGCGTGCCGGAGTCCCGGCTGGATGACCACGCCCTGACGCATCCACTGCACCTCACCCGTGTCCAGGCTCACCTCCGTCTCCAGGACCGCCTCGCCAAACTCCTCCCCCATCACAGCCTCCATCCGCCTGGTGAACATCACCTGGGCCTCTGGGCCGGGAGAGAGACAGCATTAAAGGCCTGAGACACCGTGTACTGTGTCTCTGGGAGAGAGACAACATTAGAGCCCTGAGGCACTGTGTCTCTGGGCGGGAGAGAGACAACATTGAGGACCTGAAGCACTAGCATGTGCAGCACTGTCACTTTGTCTTCTACAAAAGCGACTTCTGCAATGTTATCCGAAACCAACTATTTTGATTTCTGAAGCTTTTCAAGCGGCCAAATGGCTAAAAAGCATTTGGCTGCTCCATCCATCCATTCATCAGGTAATAGGCTAATCGACTTCACACAACACATCGTTTCAGTACTAATTTAGCACTAATTAAGCACTGATTCAGCACTAATACAGCGCTGATTCAGCCCAAGTTAAATTCTGAACCACACACAGCGAACGTGGCTCCTCCCCACCCATCCATTCCCCCCCCCCCCCCCCTCACCCTGCACTTTGAGGCTGGCCCTGCTCATCACACCCTCCGCCTCCGCCGTGATGCGCGAGTTGTCCAGGATCTGACACTTCTTGATCACCAGGGTGTGGCAAAGGCCGTTGCTGCTGGCCTGGAAGCGGTCGCCGGCGGCGATGGCCTCGTTGTCCATGAGCCAGACCAGCTGCACGTCCTCGGGGGACACCACGCACTTGAAGGTGGCGTCCTCGCCCTCCAGCACCGTGGTGTTGTGGAGCTCCGTGAGGAACTCCACCACCCGCGGCACTGGGAGGTGGAGGAGGAGGAGGAGCAGAATGAGGGGGGGGGGGGAGGAGTTGGAGGGGGAGGAGGGGGAGGACATGGAGGAGGAGGAGCAGAATGAGGGGGAGGATGAGGAGAGGGAGGGGAAGGAAGTGGAGAAGAAGGACAAGGAGCAGAAGAATGAGGAGGAGTAGGAGGAGGAGAAGGACATGGAGGAGGAATAGAATGATAAGGAGGAGGAGGATCAGAAGGGAGCTGAATGTTATTGGTCGAGTACAAAAAAGTCTTATTTCATCCGTCATGTGTTCCACTAACTATGCAACATTAAACAACCTTCAGGGAGAAGCTCTAATATCTTGTTTTCTGAAAGTGTTCCACGTCTGTTAGAAGATATTAACACCCTGACTTCACCTGGTTCAATGTTCATCTAAACAACCATTAACATCTGGTGGCCCACAACGTCAACTAAATCAAATCATACTAATTAAACGGGAAAGTTGCACACAATGGATTAAAACCCTTCCCCACTACCCTAGTGGGAGCCTCAGTGGGACCCCCCTTCAGCCAAGACGGGCAGCTCTAGGGGAACCCCTCCATCAGACTCTGACCACTGCTTACTTTCCACGGTGAGGGTGGCGACGGTGCGGTCGTCCAGGGACTCGCAGACGTACTCCCCGGCGTCCTCGGCGGTGAGCCGGTGGATGGTCAGGCTGCGCTCCATCCCATCGGCCCGCACGGAGAACCGCCGGCCCGGCACCACCTCCACGCCGTTCCTCAGCCACTGGACGTCGGCCTTGGGCCGGCACACCTCGCAGCGCAGGGTGACCATGCCGTCAGCGTGCGCCACCGTGTCTCGCAGCGGCGTCAGGAACTTGATCCTCATTCCTGGGGAGGGAAAGGGGTCAGGGTCCATCGGTCAGGGAGTGGGGAGAGACCCGAGGGTCTGGACTGTGTCTATATACAGATATACAGATACTGGCTTTGTGTTTGTGCTTGTTTTACTTGTTTTAGGAAACACTCTTAAATCGGTTGAGGTCTCAAGGTCTCACGTCTTTAAAGGGGACATATTATGAAAACAATGTTTTTCCTGGGATTTGGGGTGTTGTTTTGGGTCTCTGGTGCTCCCACACGAATTCAAATTTTGAAAAAAGTCTGTACATGATTTTTTGAGTGAGATATGCATATCTGAAAGTACCCCGCCTACAGTTACCAAACGAGCGAGTCAGTTTCGGCGCCCCCTCCTAGGTAGGAAGGGGGCACAGTTGAATATTACCTCCCACTTCCCCACTCCCCTCCAATCAGAGCATAGCTAAGATTTTGTGGACCAGCAGACGAGCAGCTCTGGCGCGGGGCAGCTCCGGCGCGGGGCAGCTCCGGCAGCTCAGCTCCCGGAGTACAATCCCTTTCTCCTTCATGTCGCGGTTCATGGACTTCAGAGAATCAAGGCCAAAGTTCCTTTCCCCCAATTCTTCTCAACCATGGCCGAGATATCCCCCACAACGAGTCTTTACTTGTTGTGGAAGTACCAGATACGTCAGACGCAGTCTTTATGATTCATAATATCATCCGAGGCACACATAGCTTTTGGCCATGATATTAGATATAATATTATATAAATACCATAAATACCTATAATATTATTATTATTATTATTATTATTATTATTATTATTATTATTATTATTATTATAAATATTGTATTTTATAGATATAGAGCTCCAGGAGTCCGGAAAAGGGCAACAATCTCTTCACCTCCATGCTGTGGTTCAGTCTGACAGCTCATTGGTCAATGGGAAGCAGCTCATTTACATTAAAGCTACAGACACCAGAAACAGCGCATTCTGAAGAGACTGAAACAGAAGGGAATAGCGGTAGGCGAGGTTTCTTTTCCTAAAAGCTATTTCCAGCAAACAGCTTCAAAAAACATGTTTTCTGGAGCTCAAATACTATGTTTGCTTTGTCTCCTTTAACCATTGCAATGTGTTGTTGAATTTTTTATTTTAAATGGGCCAATAGTGATCAAAACATATTTTTGGTGCCTGAAAAATCGATACGTCCAACTCAAAGGAGCAGAGAGGGAGATCAATGAAATAAGCAGACGGTAGTAATGCGCGATATAAACGATATACGATATAAACGATAAAGAAATGGCCTACGATAGAGATTGTAATTCTATCGCTCTATCGCGATAATGCATGGTGATGACGCAAAATACAATGTTTAATTTTTGGTTTGGTGCAATTCCTTTTCACATTGCAATTTTCGCAACAGTGCCAGAATTCGTCAACAAACCTGCATGTGTGCAAAGAACGTTAACCCATTTGTACGGCTGCTGTGCGGCGCAACATTGTATCTAGTAGATACAATGTTGCTCCGCGCAGCAGGTACAAATGGGTTAATGGTAAACACGCATTGATGCGCAATCCGGTCGTAAAGGTAAACACGCACAGATGCGTGATCCGGTCTGAATGGGTTAAATCATTGGACAAAAAGGTCTGGGGCGTTGTAAAGCGTTAAAGAAAAAGGGGGGGGGGGGGGAAGCACCGGTGAAAGTCAACAATCATGGATATCCAGCGTGATATACATTGATCTGCGGACTGGTCCAACTCCTTCTCCCTCATCCTGACTCGGAATGTGTTAAATGCATCGGCATTTTTAAGTTATGTTTTCCAGCATACTTTTTACTTGCTTTTGTCGGACCGTCGGGTGGTGGCTCAACATGGAGCAAAGAGGAGACGGAATGTCTTTTGGATATCGGACCCAAATATCGAGACGTTCCGTCTCCTCTTTGCTCCATGTTGAGCAACGTCTCCGAGACCACCTCTCCAGCTGGGTCAACCTCCTTTTGATGGTTAAAAATATCACGTAATCGACGAAAATCTTAACAATCAATGATCGATCATCAATTAATCATGCCCATCCCTAATTGTCAGTACAGTGTTCCTTATCTAGAAAGACACCCGTTTTTCCTGTTCTCTGCATCTTGGGTGGCATTTAAGAACCAAGGACTTAAACTAAGTGTAGTGCCTTTTAGAATGGTTTGCACTAAAGGAAAGAAACCCAATACTAATTTTATTTATCTGCAACATTATGTTGTATGATTACAGTGTTTCACAATAAATGTTCTCGAAATGACATACTATATTTCTCTTTTTTTTAAATACATTTAGCAGTTTGGCTTTCCTTAGGGTCTATGTAACCTGTTCTGAAACGGTTATTTTATGACATTATCGCAAGAGGCTGCAATGTATATCGCAATATGGATTTTAGGCCATATCGCCCATCTCTAGCAGACGGTTCATTTTTCTTAGTCCAATACTGACTCTGACCTAAATAATCAAAACAAACACTGGGGCGAACATGGCCTCCGACATTGACCATCATAAATGATCAAACCATAACAGAGAAAGGTTCCACCAATGCTAGTAAATACTGAGCAGTCCCAGATTGACCCAGACCATAGCTATCACAAACCAGCATAAACTAGTCAACCATAACAAACGGGTTCTGCTGGTAAATAATGAACAGTCCTGCTAGCGATCCCCCGGGACCTACCTTTGACCAGCCGGCTGAAGTGGATCTGGTCCTTGAGGAGGACCTACCTTTGACCAGCAGGCTGAGGTGGATCTGGTCCGTGAGGAGGACAAACCTTTGACCAGCAGGCTGAAGTGGATCTGGTCCGTGAGGAGGACCTACCTTTGACAAGCAGGCTGAAGTGGATCTGGTCCGTGAGGAGGACCTACCTTTGACAAGCAGGCTGAAGTGGATCTGGTCCGTGAGGAGGACTTACCTTTGACCAGTAGGCTGAAGTGGATCTGGTCCAAGCCGACGTCGCAGGTGTACTCCCCAGCGTCCGAGCGCCGCAGCGGTTCGATGGTCAGTGTGCGCGTGTTCCCGTCCACGGCGTGGTGGAAGCGCTCGCCCTCGACGCTGGTCCAGTCCCGGAGCCAGCGCACCGCGGCCGTCTCCTTGGAGACCACCCCGGTCAGGGAGACACTTTCGGCCTCGTAGCCCGTCAACACCACATCCTCCTTCTTGTCCACGAAGGTGACCGGAGGCTCTGCACCGGAGGAACAGGCAGCACGTTTAGTTTGGTCATGTCAAGCTGGTTTAACCAGTTGGTTTGAAGGGCGATTTCTACGTCAACCCTTCGAACTCGAGGCCGTTCATAGTACTTTACAAAAAAGAAATCCCGTTTAAAAACATTAAATTAACGTTAAATAACAATACAATGGAGGGAAGGACTCCACTGGCATTTATAGACACACACACAGAAACACAGAAACAAACGAAAAAACTAGCTGCTCTAGCTTGTGTAACCAATGATTCCTCAATGCAGCTTTGAACCCGTGACCCGACCCCGGATAAGCAGTTTGAAGATGAGGATGAGAGGAGGATGAGAGCTTCCAACCTTGAGATCAAAACGCTAACATTTCTGAGTATACACACACACACACACACGTTTGACTCCGGGGGGCTACCTTGGATCCGCACGATGCTGACCATCTTGTCATCCATGGCGTCGCACACATACTTCCCGGAGTCAGCCGCCTGGACGTTGGAGACGATGATCTTGCGCAGTGTGCCGGAGGTCTGGATGACGGTGCGTTCGTCGCCGGTCAGCTGCCGCTCGTTGCAGTACCACTGGACAGGCGCGTTGGCCCGGGACACCTCGCAGGCCAGGATCAGGTCCTCCCCGGAGACCATCTCCTGGTAGTCGGCCACGTCCGAGTTCCCCACGATGGCGACCCGCGGCTCTGGGCAGGGGGGGGCACAGGAGGTCCAGGTCAGTTTGGGGTTTGCCAGATGTTTACCAGCACTTGAAATTGACATAACTTTTACATTGACATGACCTGAAAGAAGGTAAAGTTTGGTGACATTAAAATGAACATCAAGATTATGAACATAGATCAGGTTTACCCTCCACGGTCACCAGGAAGGTGACAGTGTCGTCGACCACGTCCAGGACGTACTCCCCGCCGTCGGCCAGCTCTGCGCTGAGGATCACCAGCGAGCGGAAGGCCCCTTCCTCCTCCTGGCAGAAGCGCTCGTCGTCCTCCACGCGGCGGCCATCTTTGTACCAGGTGGTGACGGCGTCGGCCCGCGAGAGCTCGCACTCCAGCTCCATGTCGTCGGAGACAGTGAACATCAGCTCCCGCTTCATCTCCACCTTCTTCAGGATCCTCACCGGGGCCTCTGGGGACGGGGAACCACTCAGGTCAGGAGATAGGCCAGAAAAGTTCATATTTATACAAATAATATGGATCAATGGGAGGGAAGCTGAAAGTCTGCTTTCATTAATAAATGTACTTTTTATTTTTAATATAATAATTCTAATGTCAGTAGACAACAGACTCAATAGGAGAGATGCTAATATTAGCTTAACCACTAATGAATACATTTAAGAGGTATTATAAAATGTAATAATTAATATGTCAGTAAACAATACACTGAATAGGGAAATAGCGTATATTATGATAACTATGAGTTAATATGTTGTGTATATGAATATAATTATTGAATTAATGAAATTTAACTTATAAACAAAAAATGGAGATGGAACAAGATACTCTTTAATAAAGATATAGATACAATATCAGTTCACAATTGTCAGTACTACAAGACAGACGCTACGCTATCCCTCCTAAAGAATGTTAAATGTTTTCTCAACTATTTTACAAATGACTATGTTATTATGTTATTATTATATTGTAATATAGTAGTAGCCATAGCAATAACAGCTTTCAGTTTGGTTTCACCTGTAATGTTGACCGGGAAGTCCATCACGTTGTCAACGGCGTCGCAGGTGTATTTCCCAGAATCCCCTGGGGCTGGGGAGAGGAGTGTCAGGCGACGGATCAGCCCGTCTTCAGCAATGGTGACGTTGGCGCTCTCCTGGATCTCCAGTCCGTCCAGCAGCCAGCGGACCACGGCACCGAGGCGGGACACCTGGACCTCCAGGACCAGTGGCTCCCCGGAGATGCCCTCCAGCCTCTCGCCAGAGCCCCCCCTGGTAGAGGCCAGCTTCACTGGCGGCTCTGAGGAGGCCCGGAGACGGCGTTTACATTTAGATTCACATTCAGGGAAATTAGCACCCTAACGCTTTTATCCAAGCGACTTACTATAAGTACATTTGTCAGAAGAAGGTGAAACAACAAAATATCGCTGTCAGTACAGTGAGGATGTTCATCGAACCAAGTGTCAAGCACATAGTTAAGACGTTAAGTTAACCCATTCCCCCTAGACAACAAAGATAGCTAGGATAAGATGCTACACAACTAAGTACTATAACTAAGTACGACATACAATAAGTGCGTACAATAAGTGCCAGGACGTTCAAGTACCAGATCATCTTTGGCTAGTGCGAAGCTGACCATAACACGATCTTGGACTGTGTGTGGTTGATGGATGGTTGGAGCAGCCTCACCTGGCCCCAGTCACACTGATTGGACTCTGGGGCTGGTGAGGCTGCCACCTTGGTGTGTTGAGTAATCAATGCTTCCTCCTTCTCCCTCCCCATGGTGGTGTTCTCCCCTCACCACCTCCTCCTCCTGCTTCCTCCCCATGGTGGTGTTCTCCCCTCACCACCTCCTCCTCCTCCTCCTTCTTCCTCCCCATGGTGGTTATCTCCACTAACCACCTCCACCTCCTACTCCTCCTCCTCCTTCTCCCTCCCCATCGATGGGACCTCTCCTCACCACGTCTTCCTTCCTCCAAATGACTACCAGCTATAAAGGTACTTGGTTAGATTCCCAAATGTCCGGGCATCCTTGAGCAAGATTCCCCCCCTCAACCCAACCTGTCCCTGTATAGCTGGGGTTAAAAGCATCTTCTGACTCTACACTGTAAAAGACGGACTGTGAAATTCACAGTAACTTACTGTAAAAATATATCACAGTACTCTAACTGTAAAATAAAACACATTATTACATGGCTCCTCCAATGCCGTGTAACAACTTCCGGTGGTGAATTCTATTTGATAATTCACAGTTGCTAAGCATATAATGACCGCTGTCAAGGAAAGTCGATTTTTTGCCGTCTTTCGTATCACTCCGTAAGTAGTCCGGTTACTCAACCCCAGCATACTCGATTGCTCAGCGACGTCAATGTCTTTGGCGGACTATTTCTCTGCTGATGAACACTAGGAATCCTGGTAACAAATAAATTGTAAAAAGATACACTCTTTGAAGTTATTTTTTCGTTTTGGCAAGTAGCGTTGTAATAAGCGGGATAATGTATATGTAACCGGTGTATTGATAGTTATGTTATATTTCACCAATAATCCTTTTATTTCTTTAAATTATTATTTTCCCTTTATATATAAATGTATATTTGTTTCGAATGCTTTTGTTTTGGTACGTTGGGTTGTGTGTGGTCACTTCCTGTTTGTTTCGCGCTGTCCTCTCCAGTCGGAGAGTTGCCCTGCTGGAGAGAGGTAGGAATGTAGAGTGCTCCCGGTTTATTAATGTTAAGTTGTAAAACATGGTCAAACATAAAACAAACGTACATAATAATATTTATATTGTTTAGTGGGTAAACATACTTTTATATTCAGTTTGGCCGTCTTTGTTTGATTTGGCGCCTTTTGTGTCCCCTTGTTTAGAGTGCTCGTGAGACGGACAGCAATCACAGCACTAACGTATATATTAATGTGTTCCCACACAGGTATGTGAGCTTTCTTTTTGTGTGTTTTTATGTATTTGTGTATTTTTGTTTAATATCATTTGTTTAGTAGGCATGTTAATTCATGTTAATTCTAACATGTTCGCGAGTCGGAGAGAGAGTGCTTGTGAGACGGACAGCAATCACAGTACTGACGTATATATTAATGTGTTCCCACACAGGACCCACACAGAATAAAAGCTCCTGTGACAAATCAGCAGTTGTCTCCCGACTCATTGACACAACGCAGAATTAGCCGATGCAAGTTAAGGCCGGCTACATATAGAAGCAAGACACGTCCGCTTCGCGTCGGTGTCCGGTTTCGCCCTGTCGGGGCTTATTATCCCAATAATGACCGGCGTTCTATACATTAACCCTTACATAATTAACTGCAGAAACACATTAAATTACTGTGGATTTAACAGCCATTTTTTACAGTGTAAAATAACTACATCCATCAAGTCTCACCTGCGACGGTGACCAGGAAGGCCACGCAGTCATCCTGGGTGTCGCACACATACTCTCCGCCGTCGCCCCTGGAGACGGCAGGGACCACCAGGCTCCGCCGGGCCCCGTCTGCCTCCAGCAGCAGACCGGGGCCCTCCTCCACCTCCAGCCCGTCCCGGTACCAGCGCACAGGGGCGTCCAGCCGGGACAGCTGGCAGGACAGCTCCAGCCGCTCCGCCGGTCGCAGGGTCAGCTCCACCTCCGAGGCCTCGGGGGACACGATCCGGACCGGGGGCTCTGACAGGATCGTCAGAGGAGGAGGGCGGGGTAAACGTTAAGGACCTTGGTGGATCGTAGTGTAATGATTGTGATGAAATCACTGCCTTAAGATAGAATGATTGATGAGTTTGATTGAACTTCAGGGATAACAACAAACTTAGAATAGAAATAAGAATTTCCATTCTTGTTTTTTTATTTATATCTTTATATTTCAGGTTATTTATATATTGGGCCACTGAATCATTAAACTGAAAGTATCAAATCAAAAGCATGCTGCAGTGTTTTCACATCCTCCTTTGTACAAACAAACGATTATCCCTCCAACTATCCTTCAAATAAACGTTCCAACATCCCGCCATCCCAACCCCCTGTACCTGCGACTGTGAGCTGGAAGAAGACGGAGTCCCCGTCCGTGTCGCAAACGTACTCCCCCGAGTCCCCGGGCGCAGCGCGCAGGACGCTGAGGCTGCGGTACGGCCCCTCGCTGGCCAGCCGCACATTGCTGTCCTCCTCCACCACCACGCCGTCCTTGTACCAGCGCACCGTGCCTGTGGAACGCGACAGCTCGCACTGCAGCCGGACCTCGTCGCCGGTGTGGCGGTCCATTACCACGTCGTCCCGCGGCTCCACGATCATCACCGGGGGCTCTGCGGTGAAGAGGAGGTGAGGGGTGGGGTGGGGGGGTTAAGGTTTCTCAGGGAGTCACACTCTCCCCCTCCTCCTCCCCCCATACCCCCCTCCTCTCCTCCTCCCCTCCTCCTTCCCCTGTACTCCCCGCCTCTCCTCCTCCCCCCCGTACCCCCCTCCCCTCCTCCTCCCCTCTCATACCTCTCACGTTGACGTCAAACTCCACGCTGCGGTTGCCGCAGTGGCAGGTGTAGGTGCCGGCGTCGGCCACCTCGGCCGAACGGATGATCAGCCTCCGCAGACCGCCCTCTGCCTGCAGGGTGAAGTTATCACTGGGCTGGATCTCACGGCCGTCCTTCAGCCTGCAAGGGAGAAGGAGGAGGAGGTGGTGAGGGGAGAACACCGCCATGGGGAGTGAATGGGGGGAAGAGGAGGAGGAGGTGGTGAGGGGAAAACCATCCATGGGGAGGAGGAAGAGGAGGAGCTGGAACAGGAGGAGGAGGTGAGGGGAGAACACCAACATGGGGAGGGAGTAGGAGGTGGAGGAGAGGGGAGAACACCACCATGGTAAGGGAGGAGAGAGGAGGAGGTTAGGGAAGAACCCATCAATGGGGAGGGAGGAGGAGGAGGTTAGGGAAGAACCCATCCAGGGAGGAGAGTATGAGGAGGTTAGAGGAGAACCCATCCAGGGAGTAGAGGAGGAGGAGGTGGTGGTGACGGGAGAACACCACCATGGGGAGAGAGGAGGAGGTGGTGAGGGGACAACCCATCCATGGGGAGGGAGGAGAGAGGAGCAGGAGGTGGTGGTGAGGGGAGAACACCACCATTGGGAGGGAGGAGAGAGGAGGAGGAGGTGGTGAGGACAGGACATACCACACGACGGCGGCGTCAGCGCTGGAGACCTTGCAGTGGAGCACCACTGGGTCCAGCTCCATGGAGCTCCTGTGAAGGTCTTCCTCTGGGACGGGACTGAACTCCACCGGCGGGCCTGGGCGGGAGAGGGGAGAGGGTAGGGAGGAGCAGAGGGCGAGGCTTCAGATCAAAAGGAGGCATGCAGGAAAAGCGTGAAAGTGTTCACTGTCAGTAGAAACTGAAACTGAAAGTAAACTGAAGGTGAAACTGAAACTGCTGCCCAGATTGGGACTCAAAACTACACTGGGAGTAAGTTATGTGTGTTTATCCTGAGTGCTGCTTATGGTAGGCTATCATGCAGCTGACATTATAAGCTAATAAGCTAATTATATATCACTGAGATCTTGTCTCTTCTGGGTGTAATGTAACCTTTTACAGCAGTTTTTTTTTAGTTTGGTTTGAATGTTAACACATTATCATTATTATTACTAGATTATTTCATTCATTTCATAAACGTTTTGTGTCTTCATGGTAAATTCACAGTTAGAAGTTAAGATATGCACAGGTTTGAGCAGAAACCCCAGATAAGGCATTAGAACAATGGCAAAAATCCACACGATGTGAGGGATTTCAAGGAAACTCAAGAAACAATATCACATTCAGTATATTGAATGTTATTATTAGTATGATCACAGTAGAGTCTCACCACAGAGGAGGTACTCACATTAGAAGTTAAAGAAGAACTATTGGGTTTTTAAAAGAGTGAAAGATAGTTCAAGGCAGTTTAAAGGGAGAGTGACCCTTTAAACCAGGCCCCATTAAAGATGAACACAAATGGCAGAACTTGCTGCCGAAAACCCTCCGATAGAACCACCGTCTATCCGGCCAATCACCTTTAACCTCGACCCAAAACGTGGCAACATCGTCTGCCATTTGACAGGTATAAACTCCAGAGTGAGAGAGCTCGGACGATTGGATGACCAGCGACCTTCTATGCCCCGCCTCCAGAAAGTCTATCCCTGGTTGGTTGAAGATCTGTTCGTCATCCCTGTACCAGAAGACCTGAGCGTAAGGGTTCGTAACGTCGCACTCAAGCGTGATGGGTTCCCCTTGATCGTGGACCTTCGTTCTCTCCTCTTGGGGAACGTCGTAGAAATTGTTGATTTGAGGAGTGGCTACGGTTACTATTGAAAGTGGGTTAATAGGAAATTAAATGAATGGTTGGTGAACGTTTTTTATGTGTAGTATTGTTGACAACTGATTAAAAAAGGTGACTAGTATATCAATGTATTAATCAAAAGAGGCCCTCAACGAAAGCTTAGGTTCTGAGAACCAAATATATTTAGTATTTCCTGCAAATAGGATTGTTTTAAAAGCAAAGCAAATCCCTTTACAGTTTTGCTTATTTATTATGAGGGGAGCCAGAATGGGGGGAAATAGGGGATGGCAACAAATATCGGAAAATCGTTCAATTGTAATTTCTTCTGCGTTCATGGACAAAAAACACACGCTTACCTGCCACCTGCACGTTGAATTGAACAACATCCCCTGCGGCCTTGCAGGTGTAAACGCCAGAGTCGGACGCCTCGGCGGATTGGACGACGATCCTCCTCATGTTCCCCTCTGATTGGACTGTGAGGCCGTCGTTGGCCTGAAGCTCCGCCCCGTCTTTGAACCAGCTGACGTGGGCGAAGGCGTGAGACACCTCGCAGTACAGGACGATGGCGTCTCCGGATGCCACCGTCTTCTCTCTGTCCCGCTCTGACTGGGGGCTGAACTTCACCTCGGCAGCTAGTGAAACAAGGGACAAGGGTGTGAGATGCTCCGTTTCTTACTTAAGGACAATACGTCTGCGTGACCAAACCATCATTACCGTCCCTCCTGGCTTCAATAAAACATAAATTACCAATACATTTAGTGAAAATTACTTTTTTTTTTACAGATTCTGCTGAAGAGTATTTAGCGTGAGCATGCTCTAGACACGAATGCAAATATTTATATATAAATATATATAAAATAAATATACAATAGCAATATAGCATGAATGAAGTTTGTGGACAAATTAACCAATCACCATTAGAACTTTACAGTGTTGAAAGTCAAAATGTTTAAAATAAGTGCTATATTGTCCTTGTTATTTTCAGACCTGTTAGGGCATGTGAGGATCAAAGACAATCCTATCCTAATAATGGGGACACTTCCACACAGTTTATACGTAAACAAGCACACACACGATGATATCAATAGGCATTTTGGGGACCCGAAATAAAAAATTCTTAAAAATAAGAAATAGTGTGGAACCAAAGTACTAGAAATCCCATTTTCTTCCGTGCTTTTATAGTGAAGATCTCTTAGAAAGTAAAAGTAGGAGACAAACCACAGTAGGACACGTACTTTGGACCTTGAGAACGGCCGAGTCCCGTACTCCGTTGGCGATGAAGGTGACCTCGGCCGCATTGTCGGCCACGCGGGTCTCTCCGATGACCAGCGAGTGCTGGCCCTGGGCCTGCCGGATGGCGTACCGCCCGCCATGCTGCAGTTGGGTGCTGTTGAGGAACCAGGTGCCGGGGAGGGAGGCCGACAGCTCCAGGGAGAAGCGAGCCTCCTCTCCTTCTGCCACCTCGCAGCCCTGCAGCCACTGGCGAATCTTGGGCCCAGGAACTGGAGGGAAGCAGCCAGGCATAAGGGGTGTAAGGGGTAAAGCTAAGCTAAGCTAAGCTAAAGGTACAGCTCAGCTCAGCTACTGGGTAACACCCTACAAACTTAATTATGTTATTTGGCAGACAACACGCCAAATGCTGCTTGAATGTCAAATAGAACCTGGACGAAGTATTCTGTAGCAATTTGAATCAGAACATGATGGTTTAAACTTACGTCTGACCAGAAAATTCAGGTACAACGACATCAAAAATGACGTTAGATAAACATATAAAATAAGAATGAAAAGTAAAAAATCGGCAATAAACGTCAATGTACAAAATGACCTTAAATATAACGTATTTATTCACGTAACCTTGACAGTCGGCCGTACTAACCCAGATGGACGACGTTGGGGAACTCAACATGGCCGCTGCGGCCGTACTTGTTGATGCAGCAGACGCGGAAGCGGTAGTTCCCCTCGACGGGCACGCTGTCCCCCGTCACCTCTGTCTGGGTGGCTGTCTCGGAGGTGAAGCACTTGCTCCACTCCTGGGAGCCGACCTCCTGCCTCTCCACCACGAAGATTGAGCGGGTGGTGGCAGTGGTGGAGGGGGACGCAGGGACCCAGGAGAGCAGCACCCCGTTGGGGTACTCCACGTTCATCTGGACCCCCACAGGGCAGGTCGGGGGGCTGTGCCGGGCAGCTGTACCGGGACACAGGTCACAGCGGTTGGTTGAGGTTAGGGGTTCACACGGGTTTGAACTTGGCCACATTCAGGGTGGATTGGAAGAGTGAGCCCTCAACGTCTGAGAAGAATTGAACTATTCTGATCTTTTCTATAAGCTGGAAGAACAGTTAAACATGAAGTCTAGCATGAATAATGGCAGGAGCAAATCATTCCAATTTGTGTCTTTCTCATGTTTATGGCAAAAGAAGTTTGCATAAAATTGACATTTACATTTAGGGCATTTAGCAGACACTTTTACCCAAAGCGACTTGAATAAGTATATTTGTGAGAAGAAAGAGGAACAAGATATCTCTGTCGGTACAGTAAGTATGTTCATAGAACCAGTAGCATAAACATGTAGGACAAACACTATAATAATAATAATAATGCATTTTATTTATGGGCGCCTTTCTTGACACTCAAGGTCAACTTATAAAACCAAACATTCATAAGAGCAAACAAAAAACAACAAAAACAACAACATTATAAAACAGTGTGCAAGAGAAAAACAGTGGGTTCCTTCTAGTCCCAAGAATGCAACTGACTTAAAGAGTAGGCTTGGCTGAATAGATACGTTTTCAGGTGAGATTTGAAAGTGATAATGGAACTGGAGTGTTGGATGTCATGAGGCAGAGAGTTGCAGAGGTGGGGGGCTGAGCGACTGAATGCTCTTGACCCCATGGTAACCAGGCGAGCAAGTGGGAGGGTGAGCTGGATGGAGGAAGACGATCTGAGAGAACGGGTGGTTGTCTTGATATGGAGCAGCTCGGTAAGATACTGAGGGGCAAGATTGTTGATGGCCTTGAAAGTGAGAAGCAGGATCTTGTAAATGATGCGATATTTGATGGGGAGCCAATGGAGTTGCTGCAGGACAGGTGTTATGTGACTGATGGAGGGTTTTAGTAATGATACAGGCTTTGAGTATCATTTTTGTACCAGTTTTGTACCAGTTGTAATTTATGTATGGACTTAGCAGGTAAACCATAAAGGAGAGAGTTGCAGTAGTCCAAACGTGATGTGACCAGGATGTGAACCAGAATTTCAGCACTGTTGGAGGAGAGAGATGGGCGCAGGTGAGAGATGTTACGTAGGTGGAAGTAAGCTGACCGAGTGACATTATTGATAGGGGACTGAAATTATAGGATTGAGTCAGGATGACACCCAGACTCCTGACCTGGGGAGAGGGGGAAACTGATGAATTGTCAATGGAGATGGAGAAGTCATTTATTTTAGAGAGGGTGGATTTGGTGCCAATAAGGAGGATTTCAGTTTTATCACAGTTGAGTTTGGGAAAGTTTTGGGAGAATCAGGATCTGATTTCCTGAAGGCAATTCGAGAGGGAGATGGGAGGGAGGGTCGTGGTGGGTTTGATGGACAAGTAGAGCTGGGTATCATCTGCATAACAATCAAGGATCAAGGATCAAGGATGCTTTAATTGTCATTTAACATTTACATGAAAAACGAAATACAGTACTCAGGTCTCAGTGTGCTACCTAAAACCCTAGAATCAGTTTAACTTAAAATAAACTATTAATATAAATAAAGACATACTAAGATACAAAAATACATATTAAAAGAAGATATTTAAAGAAGGTTTGCAGCGTATTAATGAGTACAAGTGCAGCAGTAGATTCCTTGTTAGTAAGTTGATAAAGTCAAAGTGCAAATTCAAATCAGGTCAGCAGTCTGGGTCCTAGACATTAAAGTGCATAAGTGCAGTTAATCAGTGCATAATCAGGAGGTGTTTAGCAGTTCAACAGTCTTATGGCATCCAGGTAGAAGGTGTTCCTCAGCCTTGTTGTCCTTGCCCGGATGCTACGCAACCTCCTGCCTGAGGGAAGGAGGGTAAACAGTCCATGTGCTAGGTGGGTGGAGTCCTTCATGATGGAGGCTGCTCTGTCCTTGCATCTGGTGATGTAGATGGTTGACAGAGATGGCAAGCTGCAGCCGATGATTCGCTGGGCGGAGTTGACCACCCGCTGTAGTGCCTGCTTCTCTGCCACTTTGCAGCTGCAATACCACACAGTGATACAGGAAGTGAGGATACTCTCCACCACACACTTATAGAAGGATTTGAGTATGGCTGTGGACATGCCTGCCCCCTTCAACTTCCTTAGGAAGTAGAGCCGTTGATGGGCCTTCTTGATGGTGTGCATGGTATTCTCCCCCCAGGTGAGCGTGTTGGTAAGGTGCAGGCCAAGGTATCACGTAAGGTGCAGGCCAAGGTATCCATCTCTCACGGCACAGCCGTGAGAGATGTCCTTGCCAAAACTTTGCCAACGGAGCTGGCCAGTGTGTTGGATAACGAGAGAATGGTGAACTACATTAAAACTAGACCCCTGAAAAGCCGACTGTTTGCAATTTTGTGTGAGGAGATGGGAGCGGAGCATAAGGCCTTATTGCTCCATACGGAGGTCCGGTGATTGTCCCGCGAAAAGTTATGACGCAAAGCTGCTTGCAAGTGATGAATGCTGTGCGCGGCTTGCATACATGGCAGATACGTTTGCACGCACGAATGTGCGAATGCAAGGTCGAGATGAAAACCTTCTTTCAAGCACGGACAAAATCAACGGATTCCGTTCAAGAATCTCCCTCTGGCGATAGCATTTGGAAAGGAGTGACACTCTCGAAATGTTCCCCCTTCCCCCATGGCAAGAACAGGTCAACACTTCAGCCTTGTGCGAATTGATCAAAAAACACCTGAAATCACTTGAAGAGAAAATATCCTTTTATTTTCCCTCAGCCAACACCAACTCATTTGAATGGGTCAGGGACCCATATAGGTCTGTGGTTGATAAAGACACAAATTTGACTTTGCAGGAGCAAGAACAACTAATTGAACTGAAAGAAGATCGCACGTTAACACTGCTCCATGCAGACCTACAGCTGGATAGTTTTTGGTTGACTGCTGCCAAAGAATACCCAATCGTGGCAAACAAGGCTATCTCAACATTGCTCCCTTTCTCCAAAACATACCTCTGCGAGCTTGGCGTTTTCAAGTCTAACTGCAATAAAGACTAAAGACAGAGAACGTCTGTGATCAATTGATAAGGAACTACGCGTGTGCCTCTCATCAATTTCTGCCAGGATACCACGTTTGTGTGCATCTAAACAGGCCCAGATTTTACACTGAGTGAGTTTTAAGTCTTTGAACAATAAATGTAAAGGCTACTGTATTTTATTTATTTATTTTTAATAAATTTCACGTTTTTAACATGTTGGTGTGCCGTGGGATATTTTCCTTGTCTGAAGTGTGCCGTGGCACAAAAAAGGTTGAAAAACACTGCAGTAGAGGGCTGAGCACACAGCCCTGGGGACTGCCGGTGTTGAGGATGGTGGGTGAGGATGTGAGGTTATTAATCCTTACAGACTGAGGTATGTGGGTCAGGAAATCCAGTATCCAATTGCAGAGTGATGGAGCGAGACAGAGTGATGACAGTTTGTTGACCAGTGTCTGTGGGATGATTGTATTGAAAGCAGAACTAAAATCAAGAAAAAGTAGTCTCACATATGAATTGCTAGTCTCCAGATGTCTGGAACTGAATATTATATTCATGGGAAAAATGGCCAAAAGGGAGGAGATAGATAATGAACAGGAGGGATCCAAGGACAGAACCTTGGGGTACGCCAGAGGAGAGGGGGGAAGAATGGGATCTAAATGTTTTGAGTTGGACAAACTGAGTACGTCCTGACAGATATGATTTAAACCAGTCCAGAGGTGTGTCAGATATTCCAAGGTAGGCTAATCGGTCGATGAGGATGGTGTGGGAAATGCTGTCAAAAGCTGCACTCAGGTCCAGGAGGATCAGGATGGTGAGTAGTCCAGTGTCCGCAGCCATGAGGAGGTCATTGGGTATTTTAACAAGAGCTGTTTCGGTGCTATGAAGTGGGCGAAAGCCTGATTGGAACTGTTCGTAAAGACTATTATGAGAGAGGTGATCATGAATCTGAGAGGCAACTTTTTTTTCCAGAACTTTTGAGAGGAAGGGGAGGTTGGAGATTGGGCGGAGATTGTTGAAGTTGCTGGGGTCAGCACCGGGTTTCTTGAGAATAGGGGTTATTGCAGCAAATTTAAGGGTTGACAGAACAGTTCCAAAGATGAGAGAGGAATGGATAATTGCAGTTAAAAGAGGGGTCAGGGATTGAATGCAACCTTTAACGAGTATTTAAGGGAGAGGATCAAGTTGACTAGCGGGCATATATTGTATTGTTGCAATATTCGAAGGCTGCTGGTTCCATCCTGTATCAAAAATGTCAGTTGCTTAGATAATAGCTAAAATAACTATATAGTACTTCCTGAACTTTACCTTTCACTTTGAGACGGCAGGATGTTTTTGATCGCCCCGTCACAAAGGTCACGACCCCGGTGTCCTGGTGGGCCACGTTGATGAACACAAGGACGTGGGTTTGGTTGAAGGACTTGAGGATGGTTTGGTGCGTCTCGCGGAGCTTCAGGCCGTCCTTGAACCAGTGTACCTCCAGGTCGTCCGCCTCCACCTCCACGCAGAACGCTGCGTTCTCCCCCTCCAGCACCTCCAGCTTGCGGGGTAGTTTGCGCACAATCGTCCCTGACAGAGAAAGACAACTCAGTGTATTAATCTTTTTATTTATAATTTGTCATAGACACAGGCCAATTTTAGCCATGTGTCTTTGCTAATGCTTTACTATATATAAAGATGGACACATTAACAGCAGATACATTGTCCTCAACAGCATGCATTAAAGGGACAATATGCAAATTGTTGAGTTTGAAATGTGCTCTAAAGACATTCTGTCATGATGATGCTAACTTTAAGGCGGTGGGGTCTAGGTTGATTGTGTTGACTCTGCAGCAGTCTAGAGTAATCTAATGGTACGTTTCATAACAAGGCTCTCTTTTGAGGGTTTGGAGAGAGTAGAGAGAGGAAATGATGAGGAGAGAGTATTTTTTCTCTCCAAAGTGTACACTGGAACCAGCTAATCATGCACAAATTTTTTTTTTGAATGTATCCTTTAAGAAAAAAATCTCTTATCATCTCTTATAATCTAACTTAAAGCTAGGGTGGGTAATTTGGGAGAAAACAGCCATTGAGATTCCCTTGTGTTCTCTCTGGTCTCTCCCTGCCACGCTCTACCTGCTGTAGCTCCTCCCTCCGAACGTCATTTATAAGCGTTCATGTGAATTCAGTTACATTGACGAAACACCATGTCCGATTCTGAGGTAATTAAACATTAGTGCTGATAACTACATAAGTTATATTGAGCATCAACATCTTACTCACAGACATACCATGTATGTTATCTTAAAATCATTGTAATTGCGCTGGTAGGCCTAAGAAAAGTAGCTGTATCTGCCAAGCAAGATAGCAAACTAATTGCAACTGTAATTCGTTAGCATAAGCTGCCAGAGCTAGTAACCTGGTCATCAATATTATATACGTATATATATTATTTTAATATTATATACATCACTTTATACGTTTTGAAGTGATGAATTATACTACAATAACGCTTATTTTTTGCATTATAAGAGTGTACAAGAAGAGAGCCCAGATGGCTCTGTGGACGATTATGTCCCAGGTCCTAGCAGCACAGGACATGGGATATATAGGGTCAGCGGACGGCCTGCTGCTAGAGGCAGGCAGCCTAGGGGCAGAGGCAGGGGCAGAGAAAGGGGACGAGGTCGCTGTCGGGGAGGTCTTGACAGGGTAGGGCAAGAGGACATGGCCCGTGTGGAAACACGGGCCGTGTGATTCAACGAATCACAAATGAGCAGGAATGTTTATTTCATATCATACTTTAACAAAAAAAATCAGGGTAGCCAATTGTCAGTATAAATGTGTAATAAGTAATTGTACATTTCATATGGAAAATGGAATATCATATGCTACACTTCCCTCGCTGTGCTTATCTTGGCAGTTGTGTCAAAGTAGCTTTTACACAAACGTGACTCTAACGTAACGTAACTCTCTACATCGCTCATAAGCCACGCCAATGTTTACTCTGGTTTTATTTCGAGCTCTCTCCGCCTCCCTTTTAGTAGCTGTCCTTTCAACAAGCGTCTTCCTCTTTTTTTCACTGTCTTAGCGGTGTTAGTTGTTGGTATCCGGGGAATGGGAAATTAAGGGGCCGTTGATGAAGACATTGCTATTCATTTGTTGTCCGCCGTAGTAGTACAAAACTGTCAGACTGCTAGGCTCGTGAACGCTCATGCAGGGACGCACCAACGTCGTTGACAAGGCTTTAAAGAAAAAAAAATCCTACAATTTGAAACAATTTGAAAAACGTCAAAAGAAAAGTTAAAAGGCAGCAATAAACAGTACGTCAATGTACAAAAAGAATGGTGAGGAGAGTGTGTTTTTGTTTCTCCAAAGCGTACACTTGAACTGGCTTGAAATCGCTGATCTTGCCCATTTTACCACTAACACTTCCTCTCTTATCACCTTATCTTGTGTCTCTTATAACCACATCTTGTGTCTCATAAGCTTATCTTATAGAAAAAAATAAGTCCCATCATCCTTACATAATTTGAAACCTTGCGTGTTACCTTTCACCGTGAGCTCGGCGATGCTCTTCCCGCCGTCGGGCATCTCACAGAGGTACACCCCGTCGTCGTCTGCCCCCACGTCGCGGATGGTGAGCCGGCGCCGCGTCCCCTTCTGCTCCATGCCGTATTTACTGCTGGCCGCCAGCCGCTTGTCCTCCAGGTACCATGCCGCCGACATGACCTCGTCTGGCACGTCACACTCCAGCACGGCCACGCCCCTCTCGCTCACCTCCACGTCTGTCAGCGGCTGCTTGAAGCGCACCGCCGGACCTGGCGGAGGGGGTCGAGGGAGAAAGTTAAGTCTGCCATTTTATTCAGCCGTGACCAAAATAAACTGTTTTGAAAGCAGATGACAATAGATATGATATTATATTCTGAACTAAGACCTAAGAAATATGATGTAAAAATCATATTTCATGAAATATTCATGTAAAAATAACGTTTGAACATTAATTGTTTTCAAACTTCATGTTTACATATTCAGCATATGTTTTATTCAGTATAACACTTAGGAGGCTTTTTACTTATCATACTTTTTTCTAACATCCTGCATTTATGAGTACAATCCTACAGCATCAAGCTGATTTTGTAAAACCACAGAATTTGACAGAGAGAAAGCCCCGCCTACCTTTGACGGACAGCTGAACAGCACTGAGCGTATTCCCCAATGTGTTGGACGCGGCGCAGACGTAAAGCCCAGAGTCCTGAACCTTACTGTACAGCACCTTCAGAGTGTAGTAGCCCTCTCTATCCTCAAAGATGTAATGACGCCTCCCGGCATCTAGAGGCACTCCGTCTTTCTTCCAGATGATCTCGGGCTTTGGCTTCCCGGTCACAAAGCACCGGAACTTGGCGTGCTTCCCCTCAGAGACCGCAAACTTCTTGACCTTGGGGGCGTTCTCCGACGGTTCCTCGGCGTACCTCAGCAGGTTTTGTCGCCCGCCGCGCCCCTGCTTCGGAGACCACTGGTTGCCCGATGACTTTTTGCCCTCCCCTCGCTCTGGGACCGCCTCCACCAACAGGACGGCGCCTGCCAAGGCCTGGCCGTGGCAGTTGGCGGCGCGGCACGTGTACACGCCCTTGTCGGGCAAGCGCGTACGGAAGATCTTGAGCTGGAACCAGTTGCCGTCCTGGATGCTGACGCTGAAGTGGGCGCTCTCAAAGATGTTGTTGAGCTTCTTGCCGTCCTTCTCCCAGACCACCTCGGGTAGCGGCGTCCCCCACAGCTTGCAGGAGAAGGCTGCGTCCTCCCCCCGGTCCACGCGCAGCGAGATGGGCTTGATGAGGAAGCGCGCCGCGTCGTCTGCAGGTAGGCCCACGCGTCCGTAGTCTTCCTCCTGGGGAATTCGCTTGTCCATGACCTCAGCGCTCGGATTCCTCACACATTCTCCATTCGACTGCTCTCTGGACTCAGTACTGTTCAGGTTCCCCGCCGTGGTTTGTTGTCCGTTGATGTAGCCGTTGAGCTGTCCCCCCGATTCCCCGTCTTCAAGGTTCACCGACGGCCTTGTGCCGTTGTGTACCCCTGCCTGTGTGGACCCCTCCTGCTGTGGAGTGACCGCTCCTTCCACCTTGAGGGACGCGGCTGCGTAGGTCTCACCCACGCTGTTCCTGGCCTTGCAGGTGTACTGACCGGCGTCCTGCGGCGTCACTGCGCAGATGGTGAGCAAGTAGGCTTTCCCATCCTCCGAGATCTGGTAGCGTCCCTCGGACAGGATCTGGACGTTCTTACGCTCCCACACCACGTCGGGTCGCGGGTCTCCGCCAATCTGGCACTTAAGTGTGGCGTTGACGCCGCACTGCACTACCACGGGACGGGGGTAGCCCAGGACACGGGGGGCTCCTCCGAAAATCTCCATGATGGGTAGGGTCTCAGTGTCTGCTAATGGAGGACGTAAAGGAAGGCACTGTTTTGGCTGAAGTCGTTCAGATCGTTCTCGGGATCTTTTCTGGAGTAACTGCAAGGGAAAATGTGACCAAGTTTAGTGGAAAATGTATTTAAATGTATCTTCATGAAGTTCACAGAAACTATAAAAAGCATTTTTGGATTGAAAATGCCACCTGCAATCTATTTAAAGGAAGGGTTTAGATTTAAAATGTAATTGCATTCATGGTTCATACACTAGAATGTAGATGCAGAAGCAAAACATTAATATGTATCCATACAAGTTATTTTCCTATTCACTATGCTTTCTAATTAACAACAAATTAAAAAGAAAAATGCTGCTAAAACCAGAAATATGGGGACAGAAAGTGAAAAGTTTTGTCAAAACCCCCGACTTCTTCCTAGAGTGTGTGTGAGTTTCCCAGCTGGTGCTGCTCTTCACTGAAGGGATTATTTATAAAACCAGTCTGTCCTAAAAAAGCTGTAACAGAGGCCATGTGTCACAGGCCCCAAGAATGGAGTCCCGTCACACCTGAAGTCAGTCCCCTCAAAGAACTCTGTGATACATAATCTACAGGCCTTTAACACTCTGATGACCTATACTGTCTCATAGGACAATACTCTAAAAGCAGATGTTAGTCAGAGTATGAGTAAGAGCTGCTGAAGAGCTACCATAGAACCCTAGCTGAAACGCAAATGTATTTTGTTTTTGTTTTATGGGATCGCTTCTTGTTTTTCTTTTCATTGACTGTCAACTAAGAAAGAGGTCTTCAAATTGTGATATGGGTTAAACCCTATAGATTTCTTGATGGCTCGTTATTTCCTACAGATTTTAAATGAGTCCAAAACTGATGTGGGGCATTTTAGGCACTGTATCAATAATGATAGTGATAGTGTTCTTGATACTGTTATTGTTTGTTAGCATAAACATAGAACGCTATTTTGACAGAGCATAATATTGATTAATAAAGAATCCAAAAAAATAATTATAGTACATTTTAGTCCATCACATATTGCAATAGTTTAGCTAAAGGATACACTTGCCGCCGTTGTCTGCGTTCTCTTTTCATTAGCACCAAAAATCCGTAACTTCAGGGTTCATCCTCAAGCAAAAGCTTCAAGCGGCTATTGACCCACTCTCCTCAGCTGAACTTCAATGGGAACAACCTCTGACCTCACTCTCGATAGCTTCGAGAACCCAGCTAAATATGACGAACGCTGTTGTGCATGGATCAACAGTATTGACGCATCTCTGTGAGTTTTGAAGGTCCATTATGACCAGACCTTGTACTAAGGTTCCTCAGGTGAGCATTCCACAGGCCTCACAAGAGATTTGAAAACTGGGGACTGGTGTGCTTTCTTTGCTGGGACTGTAGACGTTCTAGCGGGCTACAAGGGGATTCCCAGAGGTTAGGGTCCGTTCCTGGATGGATCACCACTCAGAATAGCAGAAAGTGAGTCGTAGAAAGTGGCAGACAGGTTGCCAAGGTGGTAGGGATCATGCATGCTACTCACTGACGAATGCTCTGTCCGTGCGTATCCATGTCCTCATAATGTCATTGTCCCCGAACCGAGGAGGACGAAGAGTGGGTGTTAGAGAGTGAGTAAAACAGAAAAAGACGAGAGAGATTTGGGTGGGGGGGGGGGGGGGGGGTGTCTGAGCGAGAGAGAGAGAGAGAGAGAGAGAGAGAGAGAGGTAGGCAAGGCATTTCTAAATGCTTTACCAGCTGCTGTCACTGCTAGAGACAACCTAAAAATACCCCGCCAGCTTCGATGACAGAAGGGTAGATAAAGTTAGCTGCCCCACTAACAGAGGCACTGCCGCAAGATAGCTTGGGGGAAGGCTGAAGCTCTGGGATGGATCAGAGCTAGCTTAACAGATACCCAGAGCTTGAACTCTGAAGGGAAGGACACCCCAAAAACATACATCGCTGAACTCTTGGCTAGTGATGCCTCTTAGCTAATATTTAAATATAGAGCTCATCACAGCTCCACACATTGTATTGGGCTGTGTAGGCAATGGCCAAGTGAAATGTGGATAGGACAGAAAAATGATGGGTATCACTCTTGCTTTTCAAAATGTATTAGATGTAGATTTAATAATTAATGCTTTTATGCAAAGCAACTTGCTTGAGACGTTGAGAGCTAATTTTAATTTGATAATTTAATATAAATAGGTTTCCTCATAAATATTGATCTCTATACATTATAGAGATTTTATAGCAGTTGGGGAATTCAGTATACATACATAGGTGGACATCATACATGACATCATGCGGCATGCATGTGAATGGATCACCCCCTCCGTCCCTCCCGAGGCAGTGAGCGGTGATAAGGCCTTCCAGAGTAGTCGCTGATAAGAGACGCCTGGTGGAAGTGCTGTGGGGCCGTTAGGAATTCCTCACCACCAAGGTGTTGGGGAAATGTGGGAAACGTTTGACCTATGTTTCATAGAAGGAGGGCAAATAGAGCAGTGTGCAAAATAAAGGGGTATCAGAGCATCCAAGAACCCTGGATTGACGCCTGAGAGCCTCCACAACAACATTTTGGGAGGCAGTGTTTTTTAAGACACCACAGAGTGGCCGACTCAGGAGCTGCAAGGGGCCTTGAGTCTGTTTTCAGCATCGCACTTGAGTGCCACCAGGTATTTCAGACCCTGATAGAGTCACCCTAACTAATAGCTTCTTAGCGGCCCCTAGTGGCTTGAGTTGTAGCTACGGATATAGCTTTACCATATTCAGGCGACAAAGGCGGACGATTTATAGAGAAAAAGTCTTTGGGTGGATTAATTCATCGATGGTTGAGCTTGGTTCTCAAGAAAAAATCTAGTTCTTATATTAATAGCTGAGTTAATAGGTTTAATGTATCCCGAAACCCATTGACTTCCTATCAAGATGCAGTTGACTTGGTATTATATGTTGGTCTCGAACATTGCTTTGTGAGAGTTGAGGAAGCTTAGCGCCATGACTCAAAGCCACGAGCAGCTGTCTGTCTCGAATAACATTAAACCTGGAACCAGGGGATGAAACACACACACACACACACACACACACACACACACACACACACACACACACACACACAACTTTGTTTCAGAGATAGTTTCAATATCAAACTGCACCACCCTGGCATTAACAGTTGTTTGTTAACACGTTAACGTGACGTGAAGTGAAAATGCAGGTAGCTGCAAAAAAGTGCAACCAATTTTAGATATTTTTAGATATATTTGTTAAAATAGTACCTTTGTGATGCAATCATTGTTCCCTGAGCTATAAATCTCAAAGGAAACCCAAAACCTACATCTACATCCCTGAACAAGGGCCCGTATCCTAAACTATGGGAACTCCTGAATGATTGACCGTTCGGTTGCAGCCAACCTCGTGTCCGTCTTGACAGCCATGGTTGAACGTACGTCATTGGAGAATTTGAATGCACGTCTGTTGCCAGGAACGGAAATACAGGTTCACAAACTCTCACGTACTTGATTAATAGGGTTGGGTATTAATGCCCTACTGTGTGTGTGTGTGTGTGTGTGTGTGTGTGTGTGTGTGTGTGTATGGGCACATGTTCCTATGACAATATGTGCGTGCGTGTATACTGTGTGTTCCTGTGTGTGTTAGAACCTTCAAATGAAACCCGTATCCATACAGTTAATCTAAGAGGTTCAAGCTCAACGTGGTGACATAAATAGGTGCACACCATTATGTCTCGCCTCTCAGAACAGGTTCCATACCCTCAAATCCCGCTACACACTGGCAGCAGCTCACAGCCAAAGAAAGGTATTGGCTGGAATTCAAATCGGGGGGAAAAGTGGCCCCTAAGGGCCCAAAGTGAATCTTCAGGAGCTTAGCCAGCGGCCGGATTTCAGTGTTTATGAGGATGATGAAGTCATGCGGTTGAAAGGTGCGTGTGTGGACAGGAGAGACAGCAATGGCGACGGCTGGGATTCTTGAGTGAGATCTGCTCTGCTCCAGTCGCTGAGATGAAGAGATGTTTTTTTTTGCGGCTCACAGGAGGACTCACTTTGTAAGGGCATGTTCTGACAATACTTCAGGCTACGCAGCTTAGATATCTATTCACTCTGCTTTGATTGTATTGTTTATTGTGTGCTTATATGACAGGTTCATGCGAAAAAGAGCATATGTTAGCAGCTAATGCCAATGAACAATGTAACGTGCAGGCCTAAAGGTTAACGTTGCTCTGATTTGTTCGGTTGATGTTGTAGTTTGTGTTTTATGCTATGCTCTGAGGACAGTGCCACCACCTGGCCAAAATCCCACATTACATATTTAACTTAGGATGAGAGCTAAAAGTGCTTTCGATAAAGACAAGAGGAGAGTTTTAGTACTATCTACATTTACAGAATGCTTTCTAATGCTTTTCTAATTCTAATGTATTTCGGCCCTATATCCATCAATGATATGTGTTCCAGTGCAGTGTGTGTGTCCGTGTAGCGTGTTTGCATCTGTCAACCTTGTCTATATATAAGGAATGCATAGTTTAAGTCTTGCCCTCAGACAGGTGCTCGGGGGGAGACAGGTCTGGACATGGTTAGAGTGGTGCACGCATGAAAAGGCTGAATAAGAAAAAAGAAAATAAAGACAATCAGTTTTTTATTACAAGGAAAGTGAACACAGATGTGTCATGATACGCCATTATCGAAGACACGAATAGCATTGTCATTATTTTTGTCTTTTAAATTTTCAAAGCTTTTCAATACAAATTTGGATACAATGATATTATTATTTTCAAATATAATTATCGCTGACTTAATCGTTGTAATAATAACTGAAAT
Source organism: Pollachius pollachius (assembly GCF_949987615.1). Classification (NCBI taxonomy): domain Eukaryota; kingdom Metazoa; phylum Chordata; class Actinopteri; order Gadiformes; family Gadidae; genus Pollachius; species Pollachius pollachius. The sequence goes on along the minus strand of NC_136937.1, from coordinate 23,510,866 downwards.
AGGAAATAAAGGAAATAATATATATTTTGTCAGCCACAAGTCGGACAGGAAAGAAAACAAGGCTTGATCAAAGTTTAGCAGCCCCTGGAGGAAAGTTCCCTCCAAAGTTCAACCCCCACCCACCCCCCGCCCCCCTTTCGACCTCGTCTCTCGCCCTCGCCGTCTGCTCTTCCTGGAGCGCGCGGGGCGGCAGCAGCAGCAGACTCGCGCGACAAGGTTGCGCGCAGCCCTACACAGGTAGATACCGGCTAGATAACGGGTCGTCCACACGCCGAAGTCACTTCTCAAGTTAAAAACACCGTCAGACTGTGATGTAGGCACCCGGAAGGTGACCTACTGGAACTTGATTTGAAGAAGAGTCATTCATTCCTTCAATCTGTCCACGCGCGTGAGGATGTATCGAGGCAACAGGTGTTCGCTGCTCGCGTGCTTCGTCCTGCTGGTGGTCACGCGGATCAGGTCGCAGCATCCAGGTAATATTCAGAATTCATTATATTAATGCATTCCGTTTGTAAACGTGCGTCATCCTAATCCAATGTCAAATGTGATCAAGCAAGCGTGAGTCTGCCCTAGCCCCATGTGTTTCTGGAAGCAGGTTGTGAATACCTGCAGGAAAAACAATATTTTAGTTCAATGAAAAATATGGCTTGCCATGATTTTGCCACAAGATTCATAAAATAAATTGACAATAAATACACCAAAAAAACCCACTAAAATACACAATTAAAATACACAATAGTAAAGTATCTCATTATAAAGGGAAAATATCAGAAGAAAACCAAAGTTCATCATCGTCATCACTATGTACTAAAAAAAAGCACACAGGTTGACTTGGACTTGAAGTGCAATGACGGCCGATGATGACGTCACTAATGGGTGATTCGGGCGCTCTCTTCCCCCTGATGGAATGAGGCTCGGGTCGCTGCGGGTGTCTGAACTTGTCAAGGATTATCAGCAGCGTCTTCCAGCTCTGTCTAAAGACACTGCTCCAGGACTATGGGCTGGAAATTTCCTCGTTCGTGGAGAAAAATGCGTCTCTCAACTGCCCTCAAGTTGTTAGGCAAAATATAATCATAATCATAGGGATGGGAGGGATAATATCCAAAGTGAGGTGTGTGTGTGTGTGTGTGTGTGTGTGTGTGTGTGTGTGTGTGTGTCTCATCTGATTGATTCAAGGCTTCCTCTCTAAACCTGCATAGACACACACACACATACACACGTATGCACGCACATACACAAACACACACACACACACACACACACACACACACACACACACACACACACACACACACACACACACACACACACACACACACACACCAGAGAAAGAAAAGTGTTTTTCATACGCATCATTTTTTCCATCAGAAGGGATTTTTACTGTAAGTAGGTGCTACCAAGGATCTGAGTTGAAAATGTTACACTCTTACCGCATATGATAAACAATACACAGGTATCTGCCATGTTAAGTCATGTTTATTTCAAAGGTGTTACGATGACAAGTTTGGGGATAATTCATCTATACAAAGTATTTTCAATAAAAAACAAATTGACATATTAAAAATAAAACAACATGCATGGCTACACCATCATAAGTCAATAGGAACATTTGTTTTTTCAGTGCACTGGCCTTTTAATTTCTTCAATTCAACCAGATGTATAATGAAATCTGCCCCTATAATGCAACAGATGTATCCTCTCGGTATAGGAAGACTCATACTCTGCCTATGCATTCGAAATTAAACATTTGAAAACAGCCCATGAAGAAACAAGAACAAGAAACAATGACTTAATAAGTGCAAGACACATTGAAAAACGTCAGAATACATTAAACTATATACATATATATATATAGGAACTCGTTAGCCTATCTGTTTGTGTACGTTCGCTATGCAGCCCTGCTATTGCGCATTCACAGACTGGCTTTTGTCAAAGGAATACCCGGTCAATGATGGATTTAATATGGACACAAACGACTAAACATTGGATCTTTGTATGGATTTATATGCACGTTACGGGATGAATTGATAAGCTCCTGTAAGGGCTACGATGGCAACAGATGACAGCTGATTTGGAACGGAACAACAGCAAAGTAAGGAACTCTGACTTTTTTACTGTTAAATTATTAATGTTGTTTTTGAACGAGTAGGGGAGAGCCGGGTCGATTGAAACACAGGACGATTGAAACACAGCGATTTCCTCGAAAACTACGCAAGGCTTTCACGTCAAATTTCGTCACTACGTTCAGCACGCAAGACTGACCAACCCCGGGAAATTTCGTGTAATGACGTCACACCGTTCAAATGTTATCCCGCGAACCTGTTTTCGAGAGCGCTAAGTAAAATCCTTCCTGCGGTAGTTTTTTTTGTAATAAATAGTTGTGGTATTTGTATCATGCCATAATAATATTACTATACAACAGATGAATTAGTACTTAAACCTGTGCTTAAGTGTGCAATGTCAGAGTTTTGAAGTTTAGAGGTAAAAAAGGTTTAAGTGTCAGTAGTCGCTGTCGGGACGATTGAAACACTTCTTTCAAACGTCCCGCACACCACCATGGGTAATTGCGCGCACATTGCGTGATCAATACCCAATAGTTTTTGTTTAAAATAAATAAAAGGATGTTCAACTGTGTATCCCTAAACATGACTTAGGACAGGAAAATAAGTACATTTAATGCAAATTTAGTCATCCAAAAGAAGAAAAGTGAGTTTTAATCGAAATGTGCATCTTGACAATTACGAACGGGCCAAAAATATATTTTGACCTATTTATATTATGCGGAATTATGTGAAATTTTAGCAATGATGAGTACACTAGTATGTTGTCCGGTATGTTGCATAAAAGCAAGAGTAAGGTCAATAGTTTCTTTTTAAAATATGCTGTTTCATTCTTCCCGCATGTGTGTTTCAAACGTCCCGACTAGGCGGGGCGTTTTAGACAAATGTCAACTTATGTTCAAAGTTAAAAAACAGCTCGATCATCGAACATATGTATTAAATTACACTTGTAACTAAGAGAACACACATGTGAGTTTTTGATCACATGTTAAAATTATTTGTATACGTAACGTCATCTTTGAAAAAGACGTTTAACTGAAAAGTGTTTCAATCGACCCGGCTCTCCCCTATTGGAATACTCGCTCGGAATATCCAACGAGTATTCGAAGCCTGTAAAATGGTATTCGGGACAGCCCTACGTTTTCGCACACACACTTGACATCTGTTTTGACCAGACTGACAGAAAGCAGCTGTTTGCCAAACAAGTGAGCAGAGCTCTAAGGTTACCCAACATGGTAATTTTTCGACAGCAACAAACTATTGCATTAGGCCTAATAGAAAATAAAAAAATAACTTACGTGTAGTGCCATTCGAAGTCTTGAAATGGCCTTCCCTTTTTGGAAATTGCGTGTGCATTTCGAAATAGTAGAGCCTTCTATCAAGCTGGGCTGTTTTGAGGCTAACGAGCGTCCTCATCGCTGTCGTGGTTTCGGGCGCTGATTTTTCCTTGGCAATTTTCAAAACGTGAAGGTGACTTTTTGAGGACTCGTGGTCATGGCTTCCAATTTTAGGTTTTGTGTCCCACTCACAAAACTATTGGACCTGTGGCCATCCGAAGCTTGTTTACGACAGAGAGCACAGAACATTGTCTGGCTCATCCCGTCAAACACCAGCCAGTCACGGTGTTGCCGACTGTCCGATGTTTGCCATCTCTTATTAAAAAAACGCTTCTTTTTGGGGATGACAGCCGTACTATCATCCGCCACCTGTACCTGGCCTACACCCTCCTCAGCTGTTCTCTTTCCTCCGGTGAGGAAACGCAACATTGCTTTCTCTAGTAGTTCTTTCTTTATATGTCAATAATTAGCCTACCATACTATACTGAATATTGATACCGGCATATTATCTCTATGGTTACCGGTATATTATCCCGGATGTTGACAGTCGCAGTTCAGCAAAAGAGGCGTAGAAGAAGAAGGGGGCCGGATGTTGACAGTAATGGTTGTGGAACTGTGCAGTATGACGAAGGTATTAAATAAGCAAATTTGAACAGACCTGACTGGAAAGTATTACCCGACACAGTAATCCACCCGCAAATGGCGTGTGGTGGGTGTTAATTTCCATCCCTGACACACACACACACACACACACACACACACACACACACACACACACACACACACATACATAACAAATACTATAAATACTAAACCATCACACTTCTGGCAGAGGAACATGCTGTTAGACATAGTGAGACATAGTTGTGCAGTAACACCAGTAAATTACCAGTGGTTTCTTGAAATGTTTGCTAAACAACCATCACAAATATAAATGAACCTACTAAATGCAAAGGGGTCTTGATTAGACAGGCACAAAGGGGAGGGCCATTGTCTTATGTTATCTTATGAATGAAAACTGTACGGCTGTCCTGAATACATAATTTCAAGCTACAAAATGTTCTAAATCACTAACCAGTTAGTAGGCAGAGCTTTCTGGGAACGTTTTGTCCCTGTTTAAACATTGAAATACCTGCTAAATATGTTGATTATTAAAACCCTTTTAAACCAAACCCCTTCAGCAACCTCTTTTAGCCTAATATCCTGGGGGGGGGGGGGATTAGACATGGAGTCCTAAATTTCGCGATTGCTCATTCACGTAATCTAGCAATTACCTAAAACACACTGTGATATTGAATCAAAAAAATTATTTTGAGTGCACCAGGACAGATATCCCGTGTTTTTTTTTAGAGGCAGCCTTTCTAAGATGCTCTGCAAGTGTAACATCATACCGTGCTATGAGCTCAAGGATACCCAGAACATTTCCATTTCTAGGATTTCCTAACTGTGCATTTTTCCCCCTTAGTGGCAGGTTTCTTTCTGCAAGGAAGAGCATGCAGTCGATCACTCGAGTCAAAACACTTCTCCAGTGTGCCTTTTCAGCGGCCATGGCTCTCTGCAATTTGCTATCAATAGTTTTACCCAGGCGTAAGCGGGATGCCAATTCTTTCCACATCAGATAAGCATTTAGGTGATGAAACCACATGTTTCATGGTGCTTCAGTATTTTTGAAAGACGTGTGTCAGCAACTCTAGCTTCACCAAAAAGCTTACATGCAAAACAATAGACTCTGTTAGAACTTTTGGAGTACAGTAACCAATCTCGCTCCACTTTCTCTCCATTTGACAGTACACGAAAACAGTATGCTTTGGCAAAACACCTTTAACTCTTATCTGATCTTGGATATGGCCCGTCAGGACATTTCTGCGGGTCATTCTCAACCATGTACTGCCTAAATGAGTCCCCCATTTCGTGTAGTGAAGGCCATTCAGATGGATCTTCTGAGTTGCCCCTTGCCCCAGCCCTCTCCTCTGCACCTCTCCGTTTCTATTCCTCTTCATCGTCATCTGGACCTCTCTGTTCCTCTACCTCATCTTCACCTCTCTGTTCCTCTACCTCATCTTCACCTCTCTGTTCAACATACCCCTCAACATACCCCTCCCCTTTCTAAATATTATATAAATAATATTTAGAAATTAATCACTTGGCATCAAGTGGCTGTTCCACTTCCACCTAACACTAGACCAACCTGTCGCCTTCCCCTGTCTGTCCTGATTCTTTCTCTCTTCTTTTCTGCTTTCTCTCCATCCTCACACCTGAATGATATGAACTTTTTGTTTAGGAGGTTTCAAATATACAGCAGTCAAACCATATAAAAAAAACTGTTTTATTTTTATTTTAAATGATATCCTTATTGGATCCATACTATATGAACATGTTGGGCCCAAAACCAAACAAAACAAATGTAAAAACAGAGTTTAGAAATTATATTATTTTTAATTATTACACAGCTCTTCTCAATGCCGTGTAACGCTCCGTTCTGCATGGGCCTTCACAACTTCCGGCAGTGTCCTGTTCGCCCTGTCGGGCTTTATTTTCCCGCATTCTATACATTATCCCTTACCTTATCCCGTAGACTAATGGCCGCCACATTCTAATCATCATACTTTTAAGGACGGGAAAATTATATTTTTGTATCAACTTTATAACTCAGTTTTTACTGGGTCTATTTACATAAAACAAAGACTGGCATAGAGATTGAAGCAAAACAAAATAACCACAAACAAGTTCCTTTATTTTTCTTGTCATGATCTGTTATATTGTAGGTTCAATTCTGATCAGTACACAGTTGCAAGACAACAGTAACCTGTCGTTTTACTAGAAGTAGATTTAGCTAACCTGAATATTTACAAGCTCCTCTTGATACACTGACATAAAAACTACTGTCTTTCAACCACTTTGAAAAGCTTTCTTTCATCCCTGCGCTCTCTTTCTCCTTCCCAATCTTTCTTTTTCGATTTTGTGATCCCGAGAGCTTTCTTCTCTGCTTCTCAATATTTAGGTACCGGTCATCTCATCTAATCGTCATATCAGTGATACACAGGTTTATCCAATAAGTGGTAGTGTACCCGCGCACCATTGGCATGTATGCACGCTTGTCTCTGTGTGCGTGTCTGAACGAGAATGACAGGTAGAAAGAGTGCTATGCGGAGATGAATGAACGGAACAATATTTATATTTCAAAATCGCTAAAAAAGAAAGAAAAAAAAAGCAGAATCAATTTGAGGCGCCCGCCGTTGATTCTGTGGCGCTGCGCCACACATTGGTCTGTGTATAGGAAAAACGCTGTTTGTAAACTTTTGCTGCTGAAAATTGCGCTTCACTTGTTACAGTTAGTTTTTTTGTTTTATTTTTCCCAGATTAAGCAAATAAACCCCTCCAATGCATTGCAATGTTCATGTCACTTTTCCCACACATATCAAATTAGAATAATTACATTGAATATAAATCTTGAGTCAAAATCAACATCCTAAATCCATATCTACATTTTATATATTTTATCTTAATCTAAATGCTAAATCTGAAGCTAAATCCTATGTATAAATATTGTGGCGAGCAGCACGGGAAGGACGAGACGGAAGCCCAGGTTAACAGGTTATGCAACTCTCGTGCCCCATACACCGCACGACTCCCGAGAATTGCCTTTATTGAACAACCCCGAACATAGCAGAAACACGGCACACCTGACCAACACACACAACACTCTCACTAATGGTCCCGATCACACTACAATGGAACAACACACAATTAACACACAACCAATAAAAACCCCAAACCCGTTAATCCCACTTAACCGAACAACAAAACAAGTTGACAAAAGCTCCTTTTTTTAACTGACAACCCCAATTCCTAGGATCCCCTCCCCTCCTGAGGAGTCGCCACACAGCCTCCACCTTAGGGGTCAGACGTCCCGTCGACCCCAACACCCAACCCTTAGTCCCGAGTGTTCAGGGGGCCGGCGCCGCCGCCTTGGCCCCTGCCGGTGGCGGCCCCGTTGCGGCGCAGCCTTCCTCCCTGTTTGGGACGCCCGTCTCCAACAGTCCGCAGAGGTCCTGGGGGTGTGACCGGGGACCACCTCCATCGGGGCCCCCACCAGGTTCCGCTGTAGGGGGCCTCTGGAGCGCCGTTCGGGCACCCCATCCTCCGCCGCCCTCCGACGTCTGGCCCTCCGACGGCCATGCCGGCGGCTGGGACGAGGATGGGTGGCACGCTGCCCCGTCCACCCGCAGTCCTCGACCAGCCCCAGCTGCCCACACTGCTGCGGCTCACTGATGTGCTCCCTGTCGTGCAGCCACAGCGCATGGGAAGCCTCAGACGTCTCGGTGGCGGGAAGGGTGGCCGTCCGGACCCGGCCCTTCCGCTGCCTGGACTTGACCCCCACGTTCTTTGTGTCGGGGGGGAGGGCTGCCCCAGCCGCGTCCACGGATGCACCACCGCGACGGCGGCAGAGCTCAACCTCAGCCCGTTCTGCCTGGTCCAGAGCTGCATCGAGGGTCTGGGGCTCGGTGAGGTGGACATGCTGCCCCAGACACTCCGGCACCAGTCCCCGCAGGAAGGCGTGGAGCGCCGGGGCCTCCCGTGCAGCCGCGGAGAATTCCGGGTAGCTGCGTCGGATCAAGAGCTGGACGTCAGTGGCGTAGACCCCCAGGCTCTCCTCCTCCTTGCGGCGGTGAGAAGCCAGCAACTGCCGGCTCTGGTCGCCGAAGACCCGTTCACCGAAGCGCCTCTCCAGTGCTCTGATCAGGGCCTGAAGGTCTCGCTGGTCCGCTTGGTCCAGGTCGAGCAGCACCCGTGCTGCCGTCCCCTCCAACGCCAGAGCAAGGTGGACAACCGCCTCCTCGGCACCCCAGCCGTTGTGCCGCTCTGCAAGCCGGAACTGGGCCAGGTATGGCTCCAGCTGCGTTACCCCGGAGAACTTCGGCAGCCAAACGGCTGTCCTTGCCACCAGGGGGCGGTGGGCAGCTGCTGGTTCTACGGCCCTTCCGGTCGTGGCCACAGGGGGCGCTGCGCTCCCATAACGCAGGGTGCGTCATTCTCCATGGGCTCGACCGTCGTTCTCGAGTCCCTCACCGCGTGCGCAGGCCAATCCCATTTCTGACACCAATGTGGCGAGCAGCACGGGAAGGACGAGACGGGAGCCCAGGTTAACAGGTTACGCAACTCTCATGCCCCATACACCGCACGACTCCCGAGAGTTGCCTTTATTGAACGACCCCGAACATAACAGAAACACGGCACACCTGACCAACACACACAACACTCTCACTAATTGTCCCAATCACACTACAATGGAACAACACACAATTAACACACAACCAATAAAATCCTCAAACCCACTTAACCGAACAACAAAACAAGTTGACAAAAGCCCCTTTTGTCAACTGACAACCCCAATTCCTAGGATCCCCTGCGCGACCCCGGAGGAGTCGCCACAATATACATCTTTGTATTTAAATCGAAATTCTAAATCTTACATCAAAATCAAAATCCTAAATTAAATCTAAATCATAAATCAAAATCCTAAATTTAAACCCTAAATACATACCACAGATATACTTCGGGGAAGGCAGGACTTCACGCTATTTGACATCCTGTTCATATAAATCTGGCAAAATGGCGAATTCTGGCAATTTAGCCCAAACTATAGAACGTGCGGTAGCAGCTCTGCAGGTCCGATCTATGGAGACGGCGACTTATTCTCACACTGCTTTGGCATCGTTCCGCTGTCTGCACTTGACGTCATATCCGAAATATGACATTAGGTTAGGAGGAGTAATAACTAATGAGTATATGGATGAGAATTAGCATATCTGTTGTATGGATTTAGAATTTAGATTTAGGATTTATATTTAGATATAACACTTAGGTTTAGATATAAAATGTAGATATCGATTTGGATGTAGATTTCGATTTAAGATTTCGATTTAACATCCATTCTAATATTATGGATGAGGAAAAAGGGACGTGAAATTTGTTGTGCATTTTGGAGAGTTGTATGTTTGCTAAATCTGGGAAAAATTAGGCAAAGCTCAAGCTCAATCTGGAACAAGGGAAGCACATTTCTGAGGAGCAAAAGTTAACAAACAGCTCCCCATATGTAAGCCTTGGAGCCTTACATTTTTACAACAAAAAACATTGAGCACAATTGTTACATACTGCATGTAGTTATGGTTTAAAGGATGCCAAATAACATCATAACATTTATCATAAAAAGTATATGAACTTGTGTCCTGATTGGACAGTGGGCATGGCATTGTTTTGGAAACATCAGTGCCCCTTGGTTCTCAGTGATAGCAGGGTTAACCATTTTGCTGCTAAATAATGACCAGAGATAGGGAGAAAGAGAGAGAGACTGAGAGAGAGAATGAGAGCCAGAGAGAGAGAGAGAGAGAGAGAGAGAGAGAGAGAGAGAGAGAGAGAGAGAATTGCAGAGAGAAAGCTATACAGACAGACATGGAGGAAGAGAGAGGTAGAGATACAGAGAGAGAGAGAGAGAGAGATACAGAGAGAGAGAGAGAGAGCGAGCGACAGAGAGAGAGACAGAGAGAGTGAGAGAGAGAGCCAGAGACCGAGAGACAGACAGCGAGACAGACAGAGAGACAGACAGACAGACAGACAGAGAGAATGACACACACACACACACACACACACACACACACACACACACACACACACACACACACACACACACACAGTTATTGGTTCTTTCCCTTGGCAAGTTTATGTTTCAACCTGTTTGGATTTATGCAAACACATCGTTTCTATTACCATTTCATGAGCTGGACGTTTTTAGAAAGTCATTGTGTCAGACCCCTTAAGCAGAAACAGATGCTAGATATTATAATCAGCAACATTCAGAGAGAAATGTACACTCACTGCCAAAGATTTACCCACAAGCCCCAGGAGCACAACTTGCATATTAGACAAGCATAAAGCAAACAACTTCATAGGTCATAACTAAAGTTGTTCCTTTCAACTTTTAATAAAAGCATGTTGATTTCTCCACTGACAATGATTTCCTCAGCGAGCCAAAACATGAGTTCAAGAAGGTTATTCGAGTGTTTGTTTTTCATAGTTTTATTTCTCCATTCTAACTGGGCCTTAACCTCTTAGTTTAAGGGGAATTATTTAAGAGACCAGTGTACCTCTAATTGCTTTTTTGTGTTTTTTCTTTGTACTTAATATTACTCAGGCATTGTGCAGACAGTTTTATCCAGATCGACTTACATTGAGTTTGTGTACAAGTCATTAAGGAGCAGGTAGGAGTGTGTGTGTGTGTGTGTGTGGGGGGGGGGTCCTTGCTCTAGGATGCCTAGAGGGAGGCTTGGGGACAATGCAGGGCTATGACCCAGAACCTTTGGCCGTCAAACACCCAGACACAAATGGTCACGCTCATCCAGCCATGTCAAAGCGCTACACCGTAACACTCTTCTATGTAGTGTAGCCCCTCTGCTAAACACGCACCTGGTAGCATCTATGCAGATGGGTGTTAGTCCCCAATCTCACGCGTTTAGCGTCTGGGAGTCAAGACAGAGGAAGTAGAAGAGACCATAGACAAGGGGATGTTATGGGTTCCCCTGTTCCCACTCCTCAGTATCTCAGAAGCTTTATCAGAGCTAGCCCATCTACGCTGTGATGTGGGGAGAAGATTGTTTTGCCAGATGTCTAGCTAGCTAGCTTTTAGCTTTGGGAGAGATGAAGAGATTATGAGGAGGGGCAAGAGTTTTAACAGTTGGCATGGCCACACTTTTGAATGTTTAAAATGTTTTCTTCAATATATATATTTAATCAACACATAATAATGTTAAGATAAGTTTCACGCTACACCCTAGTTCCAAAACAAATGCTCATTTAAACAGGGAAGGTAACAGCCTATTTATTCCTGAAATAATCTTAACACACTTGAATCCTCACTCTTTTCAAATGCCTTTCAGTACTTTGTACTGTGCTCTTCTGTAATTGACTTTCCCAAAACAATGGTGCTCCTGTTCCTGCCAACATACAGTTACCCTTTAGAGATGGACCACAATTCAGCTTGGCCATGGAATTCTTTCTGGCTGTGACAACCTCTTCTTTACAAAGGGATTTGTCCTCTCTAACCCCCGTTGACACGGCATGATACATTTCTGGGATGACTGGAGGTATCTCTCATAACAGGACACCATGGACCTTATTCATCTGGCAGCCATCTTGGCTCTAAGCAGTAGCTGGAGGGGGAACTGAATGTGGAACGGGTGAATAAAGTCCATTGTTGGCTTCTTCTCCATTTGATGACGTCATAACTTGGTAATGGAAGAAAGGATGTGTGAGGACATATTTAATGGAAGTAGAAAAATAAAGTAAATAATAATATAGTAAATTAATGAGTATTTTATTTTTTTCACAAAATTTGGTGAAAAGCATAGCAGACAGGGTTAGGGGTAGGGTTAGGGCTAACCCTAGCTCAATTCCGACAAGATGTTGTGGCTCAAGTGAGGCAGGATCCAACAGTGCCAGTGAAATGTGGGAACATGGGGCTTTGGGAACATAGAGCCTTATTTTGAAAAAACTCTTAGAATAGAATAGAATATCTTTATTGTCATTGTAACAAGTACAACGAAATTAAGTGCAGTCCTTGTTCATTGCAAAAACATCACATTGAGGTAGTACGTACGTATGCATAAATAAATAAATAAAAACTAAATTAAAACTACAAAAATAGTCTAGTCAACTTAAGTGCACTAAAAAACACATAAGACACACCCACACAAACATTCACATTCATAAATGTGCTTACACAAATGAAATACACAACTATGCTTTGGTAGCAACATTTAGTGAGGTTATGGCTGTTGGGTAAAAATAGTTTTGTAGTCTGTTTGTTCTTGTTTTCATGGACCTGTATCTCCTGCCTGATGGCAGTAGTTCAAACAGTTCAAACTTTTTAAGTCAGCGGGAGCTGTTCGTCCAGAGAGGGAAGAGGGCAGCCGGTCATTTTCTGTGCTGCCTTTATGACCCCCTGGAGCCTTTTCCTCTGTGCCACAATGCAGCTTGAGAACCAGACACACAGACAGTAGGTCATTATGCTCTCTATAGAGCAGCGGTTAGAAGGACACCAGCAGTTTTTGGGGGATGTTTTTCCTCCTGAGAACTCTCAGAAAGTAGTCTCTGCTGGGCCTTCTTCACTAGCCCAGTGGTGTCAAGGTCAGGTCATCCATGATGTTAACTCCCAAGAAGTGGAAGTCAGAGACCCTCTCCACACAGACCCCACCTATCAGCAGTGGCTGGATGACCGTCTTCTTCCTCCTATAATCCACAACGAGCTCCTTGGTCTTTGTTGTATTGAGGAGCAAGTTGTTAGCACTGCACCACCCCACCAAACGCTCCACCTCGTCTCTGTAGGTGGTCTCATCCCCCCTTGAGATTAGCCCCACTACTGTGGTGTCATCGGCGAATTTGACGAAGGTGTTGCTGTGGTGGGCGGGAGTGCAGTCGTGGGTGTAGAGGGTATAGAGCAGGGGACTCAGCACACAGCCCTGTGGGGAGCCAGTGCTGAGGCTGAGGGCAGTGGAGGTGTGGGGGCCCACTCTTACCCTCTGAGTGCGGTCTGTTAAAAAGTCCTTAATCCAAAGGCAGGTGGAGTGTGGTATTCCAATGTCAGACAGTTTGAGCACCAGTCTGTGGGGGAGGATGGTCTTATAAGCAGAGCTAAAAACCATGAAGAGCAGCCGAGCCTAGCTCCCCTGCTGCTCCAGGTGGGACAATGCAGCATGCAGGGCTGTGGCCACAGCGTCCTCAGTAGATCTATTAGCCCTGTAAGCGAACTGATGTGAATCAAAGGTGGGGGGGATGAATGACATGATGTGACTACGAACCAGTTTTTCGAAGCACTTCATCACCACAGGGGTGAGTTCTACTGGCCGGTAGTCGTTGAGGGTGGTGATATTTGTTTTTTTGAGCAGGGGGACAATGGTCGAGGACTTCAAGCAGGATGGGACAGTGGACTCGGAGAGTGACTGGTTAAAGATCTTAGTAAAGACCCCAGCCAGCTGGTCCACGCAGTCCTTCAGCACGCGTCCACAGACGCCGTCGGGTCCAGCTGCCTTCCGCGGGTTGACAGCCTGCAGTGTACGCCTCTACCGTGAGGATGAAGATGTCGCTGTTGGCTGCTGGATGTGGCATTGCTGCATCTGGTTGCTTTGCCTCGAAACGGGCGAAGAAGTGGTTCAGCTCCTACGCCAACGAGACATCACCTTCAGCAGCCCCTGGGTTGGTCTTATAGTTGGTAATGTGCTGGATTCCCTGCCACACCTGCCTGCTGTTGTTGCTGTCCAGGTGGTCCTCGATCCTCCTCCTGTAGTCCGACTTGGCCCTCCGGATGACCCTCTTGAGACTGGAGCGTGCTACGCTGTACAGAGCCCCATCACCTGATCTGAAGGCGGTGTTCCTCTCCTTTAGCAGCTGCTGGACCTCCCTAGTCATCCAGGGCTTTTGGTTGGGATAGACACGAATGCGTTTGTCCACTGTGACAATGTCTATGCAGTTCTTAATATAACATAATACACTGTCTGTAAACACCTCCAGGTCTGGATCTTCGAATATGTCCCAGCAGGACCTGTCAAAGCAGTCCTGCAACTGCTGAGAGGCTCCATCGGGTCATGTTTTAACAGTCCTTTTAGTAGTCAAAGCAGTTTTTCTGAGGGGGGTGTATGCAGGAACAGAAAGCAGTGACAGGTGGTCGGACTGAGCTAGGTGTGGTAGTGGCCTGACCCTGTAGCCACCCTTGATGTTTGAGTAGACCTTTTCCAATGTGTTAGCTCCTCTGGTCGCACACTTAACATGCTGGTGGAATTTTGGGAGCACTGCTTTCAGGTCAGCGTGAAGTCCCCCGCAATGATGAACACTGCATCAGAATACCTGCTCTGCTGACTGCTAATGCTGCTATGTAAAAGTCTGAGAGCTACGTCAGCGTTAGAATCCAGTGGGATGTAAACAGCAGTGATCAAGACAACAGTAAACTCTCTAGGGAGGTAAATGGGCCGACATTTGATAGTCACATACTATAGTCACATAAGAGTAAGGCTATATGACTTACTCTTCCTAGTTTGTTTGAAACAACAAATTGTTGTAGATAATGTCAGAAATAAGCGACCATAAACTCCTTAGCTTTCACGCTTCTTGTTGTCAAATCTATGGAACGGGCCTGTAGGCCTGTCTATAGAGTTACTTTGATATAGCAATGTAGCATCGAACCAAGCATAATAATAAATGTGCCCAGATTTAAAGAAGTTAAAAAGTTAAAGGTCCAGTAAACGAAAGGATAGCTAACAAGCTACTCTTACATTAGCCCCATATGAGCCCCCTACACTCAGTATTCACGTTGCTGTGGGGTCACACAGTGGGACAATAAAATACACTCTCCGGACTACTTTGCAAGGAGGAAGTGGCTATTTGAAAGTACCGACCATACTTACGCATGTGTCCCTATATAAAACTCCCCTGAAGCTTTGTTGATGCACCGCAAACAAACATTTACATCCCTCGTGTGTCGCATCGTCGGTTTGGACCAATACCTCCACAGTGCGGCCATGTTTGGAGTGCGGCACTCAAACCACAGACGTAAACATCCAAGGAGGTACTCGTAAAAAGCAATGATGCAACGTGGTATGGTGAAAGTGCTGAAATGTTCAAAAATCTTCAATGTTAAAAAACCTTCTAGAATAACCAGTTGTTATTTGAAACCAAAATAAACTCCCAACCCTCCTACCCACTAATTGTATGTTGTACATCCAGGTACAAAATGTACTCATTTATTGTATGTCGTACTTAGTTATAGTACTTAGTTGTGTAGCGTTTCATCCTAGCTATCTTTGTTATATACGGGGAATGGGTTAACCTAGCCATTGTTAGTGCTTTGCACTTGGTTCTATGAACAACCTTACTGTACCGACAGTGCTACATTGTTTCACCTTTTTCTGAGAAATGTACTTATTGTAAGTCGCTTTGGATAAAAGCTTCTGCTAAATGCACTAAAGGTTAATGTAAATGTAAAAAGCACCAAGATGGCGGCATGGAATGTGCGTGACATCATGTGAAATCCTCCTGTCCTCCTCTTAGCCCCCAAAAAGCTGGTCGAGGGACTGATGGAAGAATTTGTCCCGTTGAAACTTCCAGGTTAAAGGCCAAATGGTGAGGCAATGGGAGGGAAATATAGGAGAGCGGTGATTTTTTAGACATGACAGGATAATAAGACGTTACGTTGTCACTTTATAAGGGCCCCCTGTTTGACCACCAGGTGTGATGTTGATTAGATAATAAAAGCTGTTTTTTTTTGGTTTTCAGTATCAGTTTGGAGTATATCCACAGAAATGTATGATGGATAGGTCAGCCTAACAGTAGGTGAAGTCCACTGGGGAAGGCTTGTGCGTTAATCTGTCTATCAAACATGTGGGTGGAAATGGTCACGTGTGATGTCATAGCTATTCAACATCACACCTGTGAAATATGGCCAGCGAGAGCTACGTCACACGGGACAAAGAATCGTTTCAATGAGGTCTAGGATTTTAGCCCTTCACACAAACACGCTCCAAAGTCATGGTCAACCTGAAGAGGCCTTTTAGGTCTGGGCTATAATTGCTTTGCCATTGCTTCTGGCAAGACTTTTCTTGAGCCTGTTCTGTATCATGTAACCAACTAGACTCAACTAGGGATTACCAACCGGGGTTACATGTACCCTAGAGCAGGGCTTCCCAAAGTGGGGGTCGCGGGACACCGAGGGATGGGTCGTGAAATGATTGAAAACGTTGGTTAATACCGAGCAAAGAAAAGACAGAGAGGCCAGCGGAGGAGGCACAGAGGCCAGCGGAGGAGGCAGAGAGGCCAGCGGAGGAGGCAGAGAAGCTAGCGGAGAGGGCAGAGAGGTCAGCGGAGGAGGCAGAGAAGCCAGCGGAGGAGGCAGAGAACCTAGCGGAGAGGGCAGAGAAGTTAGCGGAGAGGGCAGAGAGGTCAGCGGAGGAGGCAGAGAAGCCAGCGGAGAGGGTAGCAGAGGAGAGCGGAGAATCACCTTGGCCATCGACGTCTGGCACGGGAAGAGGTGCCCACCATAAGGGGGTCCATAAGCAGTCGGATCAGCCTTCCTCCAAGTGTCGCAAGTATCGAGAGGGATATTTACAGTATGGATTCACATGCGTCGTTGTCAACGAAATACAACATCCCCAATGTGTAGTGTGTACAGAGGTGCTTGCACATGAGAGCCTAAAGCCCGTAAAAATGCTCAGACACATGAAAGCTAAGCAACCCTCTCTTGCCGCTAAACCGCTAGATTTTTTCCGCAGAAAGGAGAAAGAGTTGCAAGGCCAAAAGAAAATCCTAATTAACCAAACAACAATCCCAACCAAAGCTCAAAGGGCTTCATATGAGGTGGCATATTTAATTGCACAGGCAAAAAAGCCACACACAATCTAATAAAACCAGCTGCCATCACAATGAGTCGTGCAATGCATGGGCATAAACTGGCCCGTGAGCTGGAATCAGTGCCGCTGTCTGACGGGACCATTTCCCGGCGCATCACCGATATGGCCCAGGACATAAAGAGTCAGCTGATTGACAGAGTGAAGAAAGGGAAATATGCTCTACAGTTAGACGAATCCACGGATGTATCAAACTGTGCCCAGCTGCTTGTTTTCGTTAGATCGTTTTGATGGAAAACTTAGGACCTGCTATTTTGCGCCCCACTGGAGGGAACTTGCTCGGGCGAGGACATTTTCACAAAACTTGACAACAAACTGAAAGAAGAGGGACTGTCTTGGGATGAATGCCTCGGTGTGTGTACAGACGGTGCTGCAGCAATGCTGGGGAAAAAGAAAGGACTTAAAACAAGAGTCTTACAAGTGGCGCCCCACATAAAATTCACGCACTGTATTATCCACAGAGAGGCTCTTGCGAGTAAAACGCTCGGCCCAGAGCTGAAAAGTGTTCTTGAGACTGCAATAAAAATTGTCAACCACATTAAATCACGTCCACTCAACACCAGGCTGTTTGCCACTCTCTGCAACGAACTGGGATCGCAGCATGAGGGCCTGATGTTCCACACAGAAGTCAGAAGGCTTTCGCGGGGAAATGTACTCAGCCGCCTGTTTGAGCTGCAGGACGAGGTGCGCTTATTTCTGATGGAGCATGGCTCCCAGCTCGCTGACCACCTGACTGACCCTGACTGGTTAACAAGGCTAGCGTATCTGTCTTGCATTTTTGACAGACTGAATGGACTTAACCTGTCATTGCAAGGTGAAAACACAAGCATCATGTCAATGAGTGATAAAATCCGCACATTCAAGAGAAAATTGGATCGCTGGACTGCACGAGTTGAAATGGGCAGGATTGACATGTTTAATGAGCTGGACGAATTCATGGAAGAAAATGATCTGAGTGTTCACATTGTGAAGACGTCTATAACTACCCACCTTCAAGCCCTCCTGGAACACTTTGACAAGTATTTCCCTGAGGAAACGGCTCCGGAACAATATGACTGGATAAAATCACCATTCACTGTAACCACCGCAAGTCATCTGTCAGCCGGCATGAAGGACACACTGATTGAGCTGTCATGTGACCACACTTTAAAGACAGATTTTAATTCCAAGACGCTTGCTGAGTTCTGGATTTCAGTCGAGAGGGAACATCCACAGCTGTCCAAGGCCGCGATGGACTTACTGACGCCGTTTGGCTCCACATACCTGTGCGAAAAAACTTGCTCTGCACTGACATATATTAAAAATAAATACAGATCACGTCTAAATGTGGAGGATGATCTCCGTGTGGCCGTCTCAACAATTAAACCGAGAATGGACTTGCTGTGTTCCGCGCATAGCGCGCATCCATCCCATAAAATGAGATTAACGCTGAAACATAGTTGCCATTAACAATGTACATATGTTTACAACAGTTTGTGGATATTACCCTGACTGAGATATTCTTCTGTTCAAATGGAAATGAAAGTAATGTTTCAAAGTTAAGTTTGCACATGACAGCAATACTGTGCACTCATGTTACATGGATATTATTTTGACTGAGGTATTCTGCTTTTTATCAAACAGTAAATTTCTATATGTAAAATCATATCAGGCTGCTCTGTTCTTTTGTGTTGTCGTTAAGCCCGTGTTTGGATAAGCCTAGTGCGTATGGCCTGTGCGCACATTTGATTTATTTTTTTCAGTTACATCTGGGGATAGTGGGGGTCGCCAGTCTCTGGCACCATTATTTAGGGGGTCGCGGGTTGAGAAGTTTGGGAACCCCTGCCCTAGAGGAGTGCTTAACCCATTCAGACCGGATCACGCATCTGTGCGTGTTTACCTTTAATGGTAAACACGCATTGATGCGCAATCCGGTCATAACCCATTTGTACCGGCTGCGCGGAGCAATGTTGCGCCGCACAGCAGCCGGTACAAATGGGTTAAGCAGCTTCCAAGGGGTACTTGGAAAGCTTGAAATTTCTCCCCTGGTTTCCAATCTGCGGTTAATGGAGTACTATCTCAAGTTAGTGTCAAATCTCAAAGGTAAAGAGTTCTGGTTTGGTGTGGATGTGGGGTACTGCCGTACCGATGAGGATGTGGGGGTACATTACACTAAAAAGGTTGCAGAAACACTGAGCCAGACAATGGATTATCCAGTCTACTGCAATGCTAATGCTAGCTAGCTAGAAGGGATGGAAGAATGCGTTTAGAATCTCCCCCACAACCACAGGTAAAGGTTCAAAACCCTGATGTTTTTGCTCTTAGTGGCTGGGTGTCTTTAGCTATCAGGATAAAGGGGTTCGCTCAGCCATACGTCTGCCATTCATTACAAACGATCGCATTGAGTCTTTCACAGTCCATGGGAGATGAGCCTGCCGGCATCTCCGCTACATTCATCATTAGTATTTGACATATTGTTTTTGGTTCTTCTTTTATAGTTTTTTCATGTGCGGCAAAGTATGTGTCGGTTTTGGCTACGTTCACATGACAACCATACTCTAATTGAGTTTTTTTGTTGCTCAGAACCGTTCTTTGTACCAAGTGTCCACACCATGGCTGCAGGGCCAGGGGATGTGTTCAGGAATAGGGAGCCACACACACACGTGCCCCCGAATCCCATGTCATACTCATCTTCTATGTTCTTCAGAATGTTCAGAAATGTCCATCAGTTAGGGAACCTATGCCGTTGGTGGCTACGTTTTAATCAAGGTTTCTAAGAGAGAAAGAGAGACAGAGAGAGTGAGCCAGAGACTGAGCCAGAGAGAGAGCGATATAGAGGGACAGCGAGAGAGACAGAGAGAGTGACAGAGAGAGAGAGAGACAGCGATATAGAGAGACTGAGAGATAGAGACACAGGGAGAGAGAGACAGAGACATAGAGAGAGTAAGAGAGCGAGACACAGAAAGTCAGAGAGAGAGAGACAGATAGAGAGATTCTAAGATTCTATGTCCTTCACACTTTTCAGAAATCTATGTGGTTGGTGCCTCGCTAAAGTTTAATCAGGGTTTCTAAATGAGTCTCAGATGGAACAAGAGGAAAGGTAAACCGAGGCAGACAGGGTACATGCTGTCCTGGCTTTGGATTAGAATGTACGGTCCCTTGAGCAAGGTATCCAGGCTATGGCAAAAGAGCAACTGCAACCTGGAATGCAACCCTCAACCGTCTCATTCAGCCCAGGGGCTGGCAGACATCTTCTAGTTGACCTGTGCATCCAAAGAGGCGGACAGGTGGGAGAGAATTAGGGGAAAACGAGACGTGCTGGAGGGGCTAAACACTAGTCACCGTCAAACGGTTGACCTCTCATCAGGAGGCTGTCTGCCAGGCCCTCAGTAACCTAGGAGTAGTGGTGTCGGTTATCCACTGAGACAGGCTGGCCGGGGCATGACATTGACAACAGTAATGAGGCGTCAATGGCACCTGAAAAAAAACCCCTGATGTAACCAGACAGGGTAAGTGCTGTAATCTGTTTTATCAATGCTTTACAAGATAAAACTGATAACCACAACTTTATGAACTGTTGCGTTCCTATGGTTAGTGTAGCAAGCAGGTCTACTACTAAATATTGATGTTGAGTTGAAAACATTTTGCAACCATGGGCATGTTACTCTCGTATACACAGGCAAGATGCGTCCTGACCCCTAACTGCTCCTTAATGACGTGTCTCTGAATTCGCTGTTTGTCGCATTGGATTTAAGCATCTGTTAATAACGAAATAGTAAATAGAAGTGAGAAAAGAACTCCTTCACTACTCATCTAACATCTTCTCCTTTGTACAACTCTTCTGTTGACATATTGTTGGTTCCAACCGTTGCTGTGATTTGCTGTTACACAACAAAAGCAGGGGGCCACCACAGAGGGCTGGTAGAATTCCTGTGAACACAGAACCGTCTTGTCTCAGCCTGCATCTCTCCCGCACTCTCTTTATTGTTCATTTATTTTCTGCATGGCACCGAGATGAACTGCCCCACCCACACCTCTCTCTCCCTCTCTCAAAGGTTGACAGCCAAGCTGAACATACCACCACAGAGTGTTCGGAGAGAGAGAGCGAGAGAGAACGGGGGGGGAGGGGGGGATAGAGAGAGAGAGAAAGAGAGAGAGAGAGAAGGAAGAGGGAGAGAGAATAGGGGGGTGAGATAGGAAAGAGACAAGAGGAGAGAGAGAGAATGGGGGAGACAGGAGAGAGAGAAGAGGAGAGATGGGGAGAGAGGTGTGGAGGTTAAATCTGAGATCTACTATTGACTGCAAATAATTGACCATTTAAGGATAGTGCCGTGGCTCTGTTGGTTAAAAGGGTCTGCTAAATGGAGAATAGTCCAGAGTATTTTAAGTTGGCTTGAACCTTACCCATCCAGTGTTAATGTCATGCTCAAACACTTGAATCAAATCGAAACCCTTAGTCTGACACTTTCAAAGTCATGCTCAAGCATTAAAGATTGATTAGGAACCAAAGATATTCTAGTCAGCTAGTTTATGAACGGTGGTTAAATTGGGCAGGGGCTTTCCAGGGTCCAGCCCCTGCATATAAGCCTGCTCGTTTTTGGCCCGGATGTGCATGTTTGCAGTCAGTTGCCTACTGGAATGTCAAATAAAATTTGATGAAAGAGATGGCTTTGAAAACATGAAATTTGTAAATATAATCTAAATAATAAATGAAAGATTTTTGAAACTGCATGTCTATTTTGTCTGGGCGGAGCTGAGATGAGCACAATTGGAACACGGCCGTATTCTTGTTCAGCTGCTTCTCGTTTTCAGTCAACACGCGCACAGCTCGCATTTGTGCACAAGAGCAGATAGGCTAGGCTACCACCAAAACGCAACCAGAACGACAGAATCCTCATTCAATGAATTTATCCCCACAATGAATTACTAAAATATTAAAGTGATTTTAGACTAGTTTGTTCCCTGGCGGGCCATTTATTTTGATAAATGAATTAATGCAGCTCAAATTGCAGCTCAGCTCAAATAGATTTGCTTACATATTTAATTAATTTCTTTGCACAAAACTCTCCAGAAAGTGCTATTTAATGGTCAACATTTACTCCCGGGGGGGCATACCCCCGGACACCCCTAGGAAGAGCTCCACATAACAAATCCCAATTCAAACCCTGTTTATGAACATGAAATAATCTATTCCTTAAAAGACAGTCGATGTATGCCAGGTTGTTAATATTTCCTACTATTACAGTGCACATTAATGAGTGAATAGTACATTCAGAATTTCATATGAACAAGTTCTAGACCACGTTTTCAACTCAATATGAAAACAGCATCCAAACTGCGCCATCTGCTGGATATTTCAAATTAAATACTTCAAATGATCGTTTTTTATGTGTGTGTGTGTGTGTGTGTGTGTGTGTGTGTTTGTGTGTGTGTGTGTGTGTATGTGTGTGTGTGTGTGTGTGTGTGTGTATGTGTGTGTGTGTGTGTGTGTGTGTGTGTGTGTGTGTGTGTGTGTGTGTGTGTGAGTGAGCATGGGGACAGAGACGCATTCGGAAGTGCATTTTCAGAAGTGCTGGGTACAATGAGGATGCACTTTTTTCTCTCATAAGTGCCGGTAATGAAAGGTTCTGAAAGAGGGCATACCCATGTAGCTAATTACTAAGGAATAAAATGTATACAAAATCGGTCTGGCACGTTTTATGAAGAAAACGTTTCCAAAAAGCATCGGACATATGACCCACTATGTTCTGCTCCATGTATCCAATGTTGACAACGTGACATGACATGGCTAAGCTAACAACATAAACAAACGGAGCTAGGAAAGGAAATTAACTGTGTGTTTAAGTTCAGAAGGGCTAAACGTGTGGCTACAATCAGCACTACAAAAGTCGTCAAGATTGAAAAATAGAAAATTATTTGTTGCACAGCTGAACGCTGTATCACATCATGAGCTGGCTGTTCTCAATTCACAAAACGCATTCCATCAAAGCTAGCCTACATCAGGCATTCTGACCAAAACTCATGCACCCCCCCCCCCACTTTGTGCCAACAAGAGACTGACTCCACCGACTATCAATTGCAAGTTGAAACAGCCGACCACTTGAGTGCAAAAAACACAAAAGACCTCACAACAGCACCAGCCAATCTTAAGCAATAGATATCGCGTCTTACCTTTATTTATGTGGCAGTGGTCTGCAGTATTGGGACTAACGCGTTATTAAGTAACGCGTTACAGTAACTACGTTACTTTTGCGGTAACGAGCACTGTAACTAATTACTTTGTCAAAATCAGTAACGCGTTATCGTTACTGCGATTTAAACAGGCTCATTACTCGTTACTTCACGTGCATAACCCAGGACTAGTTTCCGTGGTGGACGTGAAGCGGACGTGAGTCACGTGACGCAGCGACGCGCAAGTAAATGAATTAAAACAATGGCGGCAGTCGACGACGGTCCAGGCGTTGTATTTCTCTCATGGAAATATGCACATTATTTTTCCTTTCTGACAGTAAAAGACATAAGGAATATTTTGGTGACCTGTCATCTTTGTGGACGTTCGAAAACTCTAGCCACATCAAAAACTAGCAATTCTAATCTGATGAAACATCTTCAGAAACAACAAGCATCTACCAAGCTAGTTGAAAAAGACCCTGACGGTAACACAGGTGATGCTGCTGCTAACGTCAGCTCCGCCGACGCTAAAGGAGAAGCCACTCCAGCCAAACAACAAAAGCTTGATTTTACAAAGCCTGTTGCACAGTCTATAACCCAGACACAGCTAAACAAATGATGGAGATGTATGGACAAAGACTGATATAGACATAGACATACTAACATAGACTACTAAAGCACTTTATCCACCATTATTGATTTCATCAGTTGTTTTATTTATCTAAACGGCCAGAGTGGAGGAAATATTATTTTTGTTAAACATTAACTATGTTTGTGAGGCTGAAAGTACTTTTTATTTATTTTGTTTCTCTTTGTGAGGCTGAAAATGCTTTTAAGTTTGCCCATCATTATTGATGATGAGGTCTCCAGTTGGTGGAGTTTAGCTGTTTTGAGTTAAGGTTAACTTACAAAGAACGGATAAACCTCACTGTGTTTACATTGAAAACATCTATTGTATCAGTTTTGCACTATTGATTCCTACAGTTGCTAAATGGTCTGAGGCAGTTTAATTTTTGCACTGCCAAAACTATACTTTGTACCTGTTTCAATGGCTACGATAAATATGCCTATCAAAAGTTTCAAAACATACTGTATGTTGTGTTTTGTTGATCCACTGCTTCATCGTAGTGATACTGGGTACAATGAACAAATTTTACAGTTGTTTTGTCGAACACTATGCCACATCAACCCCAAAATAATGTGTGTGCATTTGTAGAGGGTTGGAAACAGTTGGAAACAATGGAAATATTTCATTTATTTGCACTCACACTACTACACTGCTATGGCACGTTCAGGTCACTAGGTGGCGTATTGCGCTTGTGGTAGGATAGGACTTACGTGTAAGCAAGCCAGAGGACTGGCAGCCTCCCTAGCTATCAAGTTAGGGAGGTCCTTTGCCACATTAACACAATAAGATAATTTAGAAAAAAAAAAAGTTACTTTTCCTAGTAACTAGTTACCTTGAAAGTAACGAGTAACTTAAAGTAACTGAGTTACTTTTGAAAGAAGTAACTAGTAACAGTAACTAAGTTACTAATTTAAAGTAACTTGCCCAACACTGGTGGTCTGCAGATACATCCCGTGGTGTAGCCTACCTGGTCAACAGATACGCTTTAGTCTTGGAGTTAACGGTAGGTTTTATTGAACTGCGCATGCGTACAAGCGGCACTACGGGTAATCCAGGCGGGATAGAACAGACCGTAGTCATGGGAGTAAATCAAACAATACATTACATCTCCCTTCTTATCAAAGAAAAGGCATACAACCTAGGAACAACTCAGAAACATGTTAGCAGCTTAAATGTCCTGACTTCATGTCAAATTAACCTTGACATCCATTTGACTTAAGTAAACAAAATAACAAACACTTTAACTTTAACTCTGATCACACTAACTTGGAAGTTAATACTTTAAACTTTTGATCAGGCTAACTGGGAAGGAGAGGTTACCAGCACTTCACTTCCATAGGTGTCTTTACCACACCTTGTCCCTAACTAACTTCATGCACACAACTCATAAAGTCAGTCTGTCGGGCGGCTTGACCGCTCTGCCTCGCCTGGTGATGTACAGTTCACCTGCCCGGGCCTGAGCATGGCTCAAGGGTTCTCTGGGAGGCGAGCGAGGCTGTTCAGATGGGGTAGGAGACAGCTGTTCCTTTTCAGCTGTCAGTTCCTTTTCAGCTGTCTGCTCTGGTGGCTCAATCCATAACTCATTACGTATCCAGTGGCGTGGACGGTTGGCGGCTGGAGTGCTTGTGCGAAAATGTTGGCTGTTGCGGCGGTACTCCTTGTTTCCACTGTCCACAATATAGGATTGCGGAGCACTGTGCTGTCTAACTACAATCGCTGGGGACCATGTGCGGCTACCAGGATGAGGCTGCATTCTGACCTCATCTCCAGGCTTGAGAGCGACACGAGGTTTGCCTGCTCTCTTGCAGTCATGATAGTACTTTTGATTGTCCTTAGTCTGATCTAACAGACGCTTGACTTTCAGTGGGTCATAGGCCGTTGGTGCAAGGAGCTCACGTGCCATAGGCAGCTTGTTGCGTGGCCTCCTTCCCATGAGCAGTTGAGCTGGTGAAAGGCCGACTGACTCAAGGGGAGTGGTCCTGTAATCCAGTAGTGCAAGATGTTTGTCTGGTGCCTTGTTCCAGAGCCTCTTCACAGTTTGCACGGCACGCTCCACTTCACCGTTTGAGTGTGGCGTGTGCGGGGAAGACGTGACGTGTAGGATGCTGTAACTCTTGCAAAAGTCTTTAAACTCCTCTGAGGAGTACTGTGGGCCATTGTCGGTCCTCATGGTGTCAGGGATGCCGTGCCTGCCAAACTGCGCCTTAAGTGTGTCTATGACAGTGCGACTGCGCGTGTCTCTCAATCCGTCCACTTCAATGAATTTTGAGTAGTAGTCCACAAGCAGTATGTACTGTTTCCTTTCGAATTCGAAGAGGTCTGATGCTACTTTCTCAAAGGGAAGGTTGGGTGTTTCCGTTGGTTTGAGCGGTTGTCTGGGCAGTTTATTTTGAAAATCTGCACACAAACTGCAGTTTCTGACTACTTCTTCAATTTCATTCAGTTTCTCCAGTATCTTGCCTCTAAGGGCGGCTGGTTGCCTCCGTACAGGATGAACTA